>NC_057814.1:123848422-123897614 GCF_018294505.1 Triticum aestivum | reverse complement strand
TTGCTGTTTCTTTTATATATAAGCCCTTTATGTGGTGTCGCATAGACGCCCGACTGTGACATGCTTGTTGTTTCTTTTATATATATATAAGCCCTTTATGTGGTGTCGCTCAGACGCCCGACTGCGGCATTGTTAATTTATTTGCACCCTCTTCGAGGAGTCATTTCAGACACTCGATCACTACATTCTATTTCTATATTGCACATCCATATTTTTATCCCATATGCATACATCATGGATTTCGTATCTTTCGTGACAGACATTGTGATCATAGAATATTTCGGAGCATGATTACCCCTGGTTATATTATACCCGTGTTCTAAATGTTTGCGAGTACATTCAAACGTACTCACTGGCTTGTCCCTGGCTATTGTCTTGGCCAGATTTCTTGCGTGGAGAGGAGCGTTTCGACGACAGCCCCGGAACCCATGTAAAGGTGATAGCAGCCTCGCGAAGATAGGAGTTATCCTGGTCAGCTGTTCTTGTGGGAAATGGAGTCCCATAGACGCAGATGAACCACAAACTGCTTCCGCCATCAACCATTAGAAACCAAATGTTGTACTCCTAGGCCACAATGGTCTTGTACTACATATTTTTATACCTTGCTTGGAATTCTTGTATCAAGTTGGTGCCTCATCAGCTAACAGTAAACCTGGGGCTGGTGAGCATAAGGGCCATTTTCTGGAGAATTATTATCCCGAAAATCCGGTCCTGACAGACTTGGTATCAGAGCCAGGCTGACCATTGGCTAACCCTATCTTAGCCAGGTCAATAAACCTAGGATAACCAACCCACAAGACCTTAACCGAACCCCCAGCCAAGCTTCTCGTGTAAGATAGCCACACAGTGACCCCGACGCTTTTGGCAGTCGGTGCCCAACCTATCAGCCTAGCCTGTCGATCACGCGCAAGTGACCGACACCTAACTTGTCCCATTCGCAAGCATGCGAAGGAAGACTCCGCCCCTTTTCTATAAAAAAGGGCGCGCTAGCCTCAACCCAGCACAGCACAGCCTCTTCCCCAAACCAAGTCACGATGCCTGGCCCCATTGTTCACAATGAGACCACAGCAACCAACCTTGGAGGTTTTGTGACCGTGCTCGCAAACCTCACCCGCCGTGCCTATGCATTAGAAGAGCCCCCAGAGTATGTTGTGTACCAAGAGCTCATGAACGGTGAGAGCCGTCAGTTCTGGGCCACTATACACATTTATGGTAGGGGTCTATCGCCAGAACGCCCCTACAGGTTCACTGGGAGGACCACTCCCTTTGAGCCACAAGCCATCCAACTGGCAGCTCGAGAAGCTATAGTTCAGCTCCGGCACTTGTCGCCCAGAGTTAACTGTCGCTCGTTCTACTACTACCCCAGTCGTAACGGGTATGGTAGGCCGCCCCAGGTTGCCAACGGAGATCACGAGACGGATCCTGCACTCTTGCATCTGGTGCGCTATGTAAGTGCACTAGAGGATTTGTTCGATCAAATCACCCTTGATCTGATCGCAGCTCATGGAGAACTGTTTCGCCGAGCTCCGGCGAGAGGAGAAGTGGAGCCCAACACCGACAACCCAGTCGTGCTATACGGACACCCGATCGAGCCCTTGAGGTCTGCCCCAACCATCGACCAAAATACTTTGATGTCCCCGGAAGTGGTTCGCCGCCTTTTGGGAACACACTCCAACGGAGTTGTGACCAACAACCCCCGCGATGGTCATGACCGCTACCCTGACACTACAGCCCCTCAGCCTCATCCGGTTAATCCCGACGGTGAAACCCGTGGGGAAGATTCGACGTCCTCTAGACAAGCCCGCTTAGATATTAACGGAGTAGACTGAGTCGCTCGAGTAGTAACGAGCCTTGTTATTTATACGCCCTGTAATTGTGTGATCCTGTATCGCCATTATCAAAGGATGTCTGCTTGTGCGCTCCAGTACCAAAGACGTTTTCTCTGGACCCTGTCCTTTTGCCGTCTTTATTATAAACGTCATGGCTATGTTTATTTGTGCGTTCCAGCTTATGTTTGTACCCTAAATTCGTGCTATGCGCAAACTCTTGTTTTCAACTTATGGGAGTATTATTTTTTAAAAAAAAATCAACCCTTAGCAAATCTCGAGGACGAGATTTTTTCTTAAGGGGGGTAGTGTTGTAACACCCCAAATCCCTAGGTCCCGTCGGAGCCGCCGCACCGTCGACGCCGGAGCCGCTGGAGCACCGAAGGCCGCCGTCTTCACCCCGCCCCGTCTAGACGCCGCCGACGCACGCCACCACCACCATCCGGACGCTCACGCTGCGCCGCACCTCCCCGTCTTCTTCCCCGATGCCGAGGACCGCCGTAGCCGCTGCCCCGCCACCGTCCGTTACCGCGCCGCCGTCCTCTGCTCGTCGCCGACGTCGCCAGCCGCTGTAAGCCGCCGCCCCACTCCCGCCCGTTAGATTGATCACCGACGGCCCAGATTAGATTAGGTTCGTTTTTTAATTTTGCGAAGAGGTACGCGATTAACCGCGGTTCCCTTAGACCGTGCGGTTTTATTTAAACCGAGCGTCGGTTTTTCTTTAGTTAGCCGTCGCCGTTGTTTTTTTTATTTAGCGGCCGTTCGCCGTATAGCCTCCGCAACGGACGCTGCTCGGCCAGCTAGGAGCCACCACGTGACTAGGGACTTGGTTGTGATAGTTTTCTTCTCTGTTTAGTCCCTGTAATTAGCAGATTAGTCCCTGAACTTATATTAGCCATAACTTTTAAACCGTAGATCCAAACTTGATGAAACCAGCGGCAAATTCTTTGTATTGTTTAGATCTATCCAGTGGTATCCTTTTTGCAAACTTTTGTCATATTCTAATTTGAATTTATTCAGATTCGAATTCGAACTACAAATGGCCATATCTCTCAAACCGTAGCTCCGATTAAGTTGATTCTTTTTGCATTCTGTCACCGTAGCCAAACCCTATCACCTGGACCTTTGTCACAATAATTTTCACACACTAGAATCTGTCCATTAATATTTTTACTAGTATGCATAGAACGCACTATAGTTCACATCACTTCTTGAACCATAGGCCTATGTTGTTTTGCACTTAGAATATTTTCGTGCAAGTTAAGTGTTGTTTGTTCATTTGGTTTTTCCGAGACTTCTTGCTTTGCATGTTCTTCTTGGTTCTCTGAAATGTTTGCTTATGTTTGTTTATCTTCTTTGCGATAGATTGCGCGGAGTGCGAAGCAGAATATTATCAGTCTTTAGAATTCAACCAGCAGTACCAAGGCAAGTTGCATCTTGATCATGTTTCATTACCTATGTTTTTATTATGAACTTAGTTCTTTCCGGTAGGACTGCATGGTAGGAATTGATGCCGCATGACTATGCTTTTCACCCAGTAGTTCATTGAGGTAGGTCTGAACCTTCTAACATTGTTGCCATCATTTTACATTATGTTGCTTCGCTAAGTAGACGTGGATTGGGGAGTGATCATTGTAAAGTATGAGTGACAATGCAGTAAATAGCACCTAAGATAATTAATGAACTACCTGGGCGGAAACTTGTTGGAATGGTGGCGAAGTACAGTGGGGCAGGCATGGGAAATCCATGGTGGTGCACCACTAGTGGACCGTCCGCTCAGGCTCAAAGAGATCAATCGTATTCTCATGTCTAGAAGCTTACGTGTGCAGCCACAAGCCAATATGGGCTCTGGCTTAGTTGAGTAGTTAGTGTGACCCCTTCCGGGATGGGCTAGCAGATGTAGAATGATGTAGGTGTACCGGCCTATCCGTGGGTTAAGGGGGAACATTTTCGAAAGACTATGTCTCGATCTTCCGATCATGGAGGTGGCCGAGTCTTGTGGGGAAAAGTGCGCAACCTCTGCAGAGTGTCAACCTAATCGATTAGCCGTGTCCCCGGTTACAGACAAGTTGAGCATCTAGTAGTGGAAATGCCGGGAGATCTCCTCACCTTTAATTAAACAGTTGGGTTTTAAATGAAACTTGGGAACGGATGGAGTTGGGTTTGCCAACTCATCCTATGCAAATGTGTAGTAGTAGAATAACATCTTTCCTAATAGGGAAAAACTAGCTTTATGCAAAAAACTAAACTTAGAGCTTTCCACCAGCCAAATTGCATGTACAAGTAGGTTCTTTACAGTTATGATGTGACTTGCCAGTACATTCAATGTACTGACCTATATGGCTGCAACTTATCACGTTGCAGATATATCCGACGAGGATTAAAGTGCGATAGGCCAATGTTCTACACTCAACCTTGCTCGTGGAGTTGGACTCATTTACTACTTTGCTTCCGCAGTATTTGTTTTTTTGGCTCTATGCCCTATTTTGTAATAAATGTATTGCTCCTGGACTATCCATGGAATAAAGAGATGTGTGTTATTTCTGTTATTTCATCGAGTACTGTGTGTGCTAGCAAGTCGATCCAGGGACTAGCACGGTAAGCACAGAGACTTCGACTCTTACCGAGTCGGGTCGCTACAAGATGGTATCAGAGCCACGTTGACTGTAGGATGCAACCCCTAAAAATGGAAAACCCATAGGATAAAAAGCTATATTTTTTCACTTTCCCTATATATCCTTTGGTCTTGTACCTTCTCTGCCATTACTAATTTCTTCCCTCTTTCAAAATGTAGATGTCGTCCGCCATTGTCGAGTTCGAGCAGCCCGATGAGACCATGCCCTTTGGACGGCAGCTGATGAAGATCGTGAAGCACCTGAAGATTGGGCTTCCCACATTCACTGGAACTTTCACTGCCACCTTGCCCGAGGAGACGCGTTGGAGGATTGATGCCCATATCCCCGGACGCATCCTCGGAAACCGCACCAAGCCCATTGATTTCCATGTGGATACTGCAACATGGGGCTTGGGCTGGGGCATCGCTGCTCACATTGCTCTCGGACGCATTCGGGAGGAGTATGACGAGGACCTCAAGAAGACCTCCTTCGTGATGTACGGATGCCGCGATGCAAATGGAGATGTGGTGCGTACCCTGGAGGACGAGACGATAGCATCCCATATCCAGGACATGGAGTATCACATTCGTATGATGGAGCTGGAGCTATCTGACAACATGATCGTCATCAAGAACCTCATGACTCGCAAGGCCGATCTCGAGGAGGAACTCCAGGATGCTCGCATCGAGCACGAGGGAGAGTTGGACGCACTAGAGGAGAAGATCGACGACCTGAAGCTTGAGCTTGAGGAGGCCGAGGAGAAGCTGGATGAGGGAGAAAACATCCAGGAGGATCACTCTTATGGAGATTACGTCAGCCAGGACAAGGACCAGGATAATGAGCTTGGAGATGACGACACAGACAGTGATGCAAGGACACCTGATGTCAGCATGGTTGACTGCTCTTCATCTGATGAGAGTTAGATTTTATACCACCATGAGAGTTAGAAATTCGATTTCGTTATCCGATTAGTTTTACTTCATTTGTAAGACCTTGTCAAATCTTGTGACATGGCTTACCTTAGGTTTGATTATTTGTGTGAACCTCTTTGTTTGAAATTGAATTGGAGTGATTTGAAGTTTTATTGCTATCATGTGCATATAGGTAGTGTGATTTTACTCACTAGGCCTCATTCTATTCTAACTCCTCCACTCTAAACCCATCAGACGCCTCCAAGACGTGACCCCGGATTCAACTTTCCGCCAGAGCTCACGCAATTGATCCAGCAGCAGGATGCTCTTATGCAGATGCTCATTCAGAACCAGAACCAGAACAACAACAACAACAACAACAACAACCCACCGCCGCCACCCCCAGTTGACAGTCTTACCCGTTTTCTTAGGCTGAACCCACCCGTGTTCTCTAGCAGCACAGAGCCGATTGTCGCAGATGACTGGCTCTGCAAGATAGGAATTGAGCTGGCCACGGCAGTGTGACACCCAAAATTTTATTTGGATTTTTCAAAAGATTTTATTTGACTTGAGGGAGGTGATTTAAATTTTTCTTCCAAAGAAACCTCCCTTTCAATATATATTTTTTTGGCAAGAGTCTTTTTTTTATTTTGGATTCACCCAAGACTTGCCTTTGGTCTTGGAGGTCCTTGCCAATTTATTTTGACTCAAGACAAAATACTTTTCACTTGAGAAAAATGCCTTTTGAAAATCTCTTTGAAATTGCACTATGGCTTTTGGAATGATCCTTTACCACTTTCAACAATTCCCTCTTGCCATGGCCTTAGTGCAAATCCACTCTCCTAAACCTTCCCTCATCTTTGGATCATGTTTTGCATCAAATCCAGCAAGTTGTACCTCTCCATATAATTATTTTTCCATTTAAAACTTGTCAAATAAATTTCTGCCTTCTATTCTAGCCCTTGGAGATTTACAAAGGAGCTACCATGTCTGCTTTGATTTTTGCCCCCAAACCAATTCCCCTTCCTAGTCCTTTGAACCCTCAACCAAGATCCAGGAAGATCCACTGGTCTTCAGTTCAAAATTTTCAAACTACACTTGCTGCAAGTTTGGACCAGATTTGTCAAATTTGGTGAAATTCATTTAAATCCTTCTCCAAAAATTCCAAGTAAAATCAGGCAGCCTCTGGGTGCATTCAGTGGTCACCTCACCAAGTCCCAGCCCCAGGAAATTTTTTCTCATTGCCAAATCATTCTGTCGAACACCTGCAGTGCATTGTCAAAATCAGGTTCAGTAAAGTTCAGAGAACATTTCAGTGCTACTGTCGTTTTCTTCAGAACTTGTTGTCGATCTCGACAGTGCCCCGATGTCGCCTTGCTCCCCGTCCCCTCTCCCTTGTCCCTGCACCGCACGAGCGCCTGGAGCCTTGCGTACGTCGGCGACGAGCAGGAAGAGGTGCGCCGCCCCGTGACCGAGGCCAGCGGTGGCTTTGCGGCCGCCAGAGGGAGGCGCGGCGCAGACGGCGCCACCCAGCGCCGCCCAAGCCACCGGAGCTCGCCGCGTGGCCTTCCACTCCCCAGAACACGCTGCCACTCTCGTCGTGAACCGCAGGGCGCGGAGAGCGCTCTCTGCCGCCGTCGTGCCCGTGCGGCCACCCCACCGTGGACCGTCGCCATTACGCCAAGACCAACCGAGATTTGTGGGGGAACGGCACCAGTACACCTCACTGATGCTGCCTGGCCACCTAAACCACCTGCTCATCCACGACGTCGCCGTAATTGCTCGCCGGAGATTCTCCGTTCACGGCCACCCCCTCGATCCGCCTATAAATAGAGGCCCCGAGCTTCAACTCGAACCCACACCATCCCTGCACTCCACCTAGAGCACGCCTAGCCACTGGAAGAGCCCCGAGGAGGTCTCCTTCCTCAACTCCGGCCGCCGCGACCCGCCACGGGATCCAGCTTGATTTACTCCCGTGCGTGCACCTCTGCCTCCGATCTCTTGCCAGTAGCTTCCCTATGCATCCACTCTTCTGACCCGTGCTTCAATTCGAGGTTTGTAGCTCACCACCGGAGTTCCCCACCATCACCCGAACCGCCGTCCGCCGGAGAAAGTGTCGCCGTCGACGTGGTGCTCTCCGACGGTCAAGTCCACCACCCACCGACGCGGAAGGACACGCTGAAGCTCTTGGTACCCTCCGATCCCCCTAACTCGCCGTGGTTCGACGCCGGCGTCCACCGCAGTCTTCGGGCGCCGGCGAGCTTTTTTAAACCTGACATGTGGACCCCCCATGTCAGCCTCTGTTCTATTCTCCCTCGAACCGTTTTCTGTTGACGCCTTCGGGCAAAATACGTTTTCCCTTTTGAGCTAGCGCATTTCTGTCCGAAGCGTTTTCTGTTTTCTCAGTTTAAACCCTGGAACTTTTTTGTTTCATTACAGATGAGTCCCTGGACAGAAACCTTTATAACTTTTTAATAAAAAGTGATTTTTGAGTGGTTCTTTTTCTGACAGTCTTAAAATTTTGTCTAGTTTTTTATGGGATTTATTTGGGAAATGTTTGGAGAAGTTTCTGCGCACGCGTTGGTTTTCACGCTAGTGCCCGTTTTCGTTATGCCGTAGGTTCCGGAAGAGGTGACGGAGCCGCGAACTTCGCCGAGCTAGACTCCGACTTCTCCGAACCAGGCAAGCATGTTTGAACCTTTGATATGATTGGTGTTTTGCATGTTTGCTTGAAAGTTTCTGCGTGACATATGAGTGTCGGTGAGTACCTCGTTGCTTGTGAGGCAACTACCCACATGTTCCAAAGTTGCGATGATCTCTGATGAGAGATGGCCTAATCATGTGGTGACATGAAGGGCAGCAAGGTGTTACTGTTGTAGCATGCCAGCCTTGTGTCATCCGACAATTTCCGACGTTGACATGGACGGAGTCACGTTATCGTTCTTTTCCCTTCCGTGCTACCACATGTTTCTTTGCCAAGATGCGGTTTAGTAAGTTGGTAACCTCTTTCCGTGTACACACCAAACAGAGGGGCCGGGATGATGGTTCCTTGGCCCAGGATTAAAGCCAGTCATCCGGTCAGGGGGCATGGGTGTTTCCGGTTGGGACCGAGAGGGGGGGCACCCCCTTAGAGCGCGCGTATAGAAATTTGATCCCATGCTACGCGAGGTTGTAGCCTCCCCGTCTCAAGGTTTTTCTTGAACGTTGCCGAGGGTGATCCCTGGCTTCGGAATGTTGAATGGGTGTGTACTGGTTAGACGTGTTTCTTCCAAAACACCGTAAACGGAACTAGTCCCCGTGACTACTGAAATCCGTTGGCTGTGGTTAAGTACAAACTCTGCAGAGTCAATTCCTTCCAAGTCATCGTATCCATGATCAAGTAGGGTGATCAGTATATCCGTATCTATCCTCGTAGAAATTTATCCCCGGTGAGCAAGCTTAAGTGGTAAACCTAGTTTAATTGTTATTCCTGTGGATGGACTAACCTGATATCTGTCTCGTACTTGTAATAATTTATGTTCTCGAGGTACTGTATTATTGAGCTGCAATATAAGCCCTTTATGTGATGTCGCTCAGACGTCCGACTGTGGCATGTTTCGTCTCTTACTTGCAATATAAGCCCTTTATGTGATGTCGCTCAGACGTCCGACTGTGGCATGCACTGCCTTTATTTTCTGTTATAAGCCCTTTATGAGGTGTCGCCCCGACGCCCGACTGTGGCATTATTAGTCTCGCAGTTTCCTCTCAAGGAGTCATTCAGACCCTCGTTTGGCACCAGTATTACTATTCTCGCAGTTTCCTCTCGAGGAGTCATTCAGACCCTCGTTTGGCACCAGTATTACTATTCTTGCAGTTTCCTCTCGAGGAGTCATTCAGACCCTCGTTTGGCACCCAGTATTTATTATCTCTATGTCTGAACACACTGGTTAACTTGTTCATATGCTTCATGTTTACATTTGTTATATCTTATGTCCGAACTGTCTTGCGAGTACTTTCATAGTACTCACCTCGCTTGTTGATTTGGCCAGATGTTGACGAAGGCGATCTCTTGGATGAAGAGTTTGATAGCGCGTCCGACGCCTAGAGGAGTCCCAGTCAGTCCTGCGCGATCCCGGATATTGGTCACTTGTATTATATACGCTTCCGCCACCCACAATAAGTCTCCTCGAGCCTCACTCTGACGCTCGAAGAGCTGTAGTCTTCAGGAGTCATATCAATCGCTTCGCGGTGATATTTCCACCACCGTTATTATCGTGAGTTAGTAGTTATGCCACCCTATCCGCCGTCTTGTTTTATCGGCGTGCATGTAATAAATTGTTGGGTAGTCCCCGCTCAACCTTGTATTATATTCAGTACTCCTGGTATTTCTCTCTTGTGACCAAGATATTGTCTACCAGTGAGAAGGAATTCTTCCTTACTGGTCCGTAAAAGGGATTGGTCTCTCAATAATTATTTTATTGAAGAACCGGTCGTGACAAGCTTGGTATCAGAGCCAGGCTGACTGTAGGAGGCCACTAGGTGCGATCGCTAATCGGTTATTAGCGTCTTTTGAGCTTTTTCAGCATTTTTGCAATTGTAGCTATTTTCTGTTGGTCATCATAAATTTATGACATGACTACTCAGAATTTTTGCCTACTTTTGTAGATGGCTGGAAGCAGCTGTGAGAATCGAGTGTTCACGAACGTGCCCGAGGGGTTTGTCAAGCTCCTCATCTCCATCACCAAGCTCGCGATCGGGCCAGCGGCTCGCCCGGAGTTCACGCTCTACCAGCACAAGCTCAGCGACGACGTGTCTATGCACCAAGCTGTTGTGCAATTCAAGGGAGGACGTTCTGCAGCTCGCCACTTCCGTTTTGTAGGAAGGGCCATGCCTACGGAGAGGCATGCCATGCAGGTGGCTGCCCGTGAGGCGATAGCTCGTCTTCGGGACATCCTTCCTACGATGAAGACTCATCGCTACCGCTACCTCCCATGCCATGTGCCATACACTAGTCACTATGCATTCGCCTGCCATCGGGGAGAGCGAGATGAAGCCATCGAGATGGTTGTGGAGTATCTCAAGGCTCTGGAGGAGTCTTTCGACAACCTCGTGGACGATCTTGTGGCTGCCCGCATGGACTTAGTCCGGGGCGGTCCTGCCTGCAGGAAGGAGCTTCTTCACACAGCACCGCCTCTGACTTTCGTCTCGTCTTCAGCCTCTTATGCACCGGCCGTTTTAGCCACTGCTCGCCGTCTGCCTACCACTAAGGAGTTCGACCGAGTCATCGCTCCTACTCCAGTCAGAGCTGCACCGCCTGCCGCACCCGCTCTACCACCTGTCGCTCCCGCACCATCACCGCAGCGCAGCGTTACGCGCCAGGAGCCAGCTAGAGAGGAGGTGGAGGTTGATTCTCCTAGACCGCTGAGTCTTGCCATCGGCAAGGGGAAGGAAATCTTCACCATCTCCGACCGAGAGCGCCGAGTAGCCGCGCGTTATGTCTGCTTGTATGATGTGTTTCCTCTGTACGCTAGTTTGTATTGGTGTGTTTGCTGCCTTCCGGAGGAGTACGCTAGTCTAAATAACATGTCAGGAATGTGTACGCACATCCTGAGTGCTGTATCGTGTGTTTGCTTTTCGCGTGTAAGATATAAACTAAGCGGTTCTTCTCCGTGCAAAATCGTTTATGTTTTCTTAAAAACCTTGAGGTCTTTTAAATTGTTGCCTTTGCAAGATTTTCCTTGTGCTACACAGTTCTTCTCACGGGTTTTGCAAAATAATACCCCAGACTGGAAAAATGTCTCGTCCGTGGACTCGCTCCATGCCCAATCAGCCAGAAGAGGTTTATGGGACACAGACTAGCAACAATTTCACTCAGGGTCAGTCCAGTCAACAGGACAGCGAAGCAGCCCTGTCTCAAGTATGCCGCCTCTTCAAGCAAAGCCAGCAACAGCACCAAGAGATGATGAATCATGTCATCAATATGGGAAACCACCGTGAGCCCTATCAACCACATTCCAAGTTATCTGAGTTACAGAAGACTCGCCCCTCAACTTTTGCTCACACCGATAGGCCGCTGGAAGCCGATGATTGGCTTCATGACATTGAAAGGAAACTGATTATTGCTCAGTGTTCAGATCATGAGAAGGTGCTTTATGCACCACACTACCTTACTGGAGCAGCTACAGCATGGTGGGAAAACTTCCTACACATGCATCCCAGTGAACACAACATCACCTGGGAAGAGTTCAAGGAAGGCTTCCGTGGGGAACACATCCCCAGGAGCATCATAAAAATCAAGAAGAGAGAGTTTGATGACCTGAAGCAGAGAGGCATGTCAGTGACAGAATACAATGGTCAGTTTACCCAGCTATCTCGTTATGCCTACGACGAACACATGACAGAAAACAAGAAGATGGAAAAATTCCTGGACGGCCTGGCACCCGCACTAAGATGCCAACTGATTGTACACACCTTTCCGGATTTTAAAACTCTGGTTGACAAGGCCATTACCTTGGAGAATGAGCGCCGTAGTCTGGAAGATCTCCGTAAGCGAAAGAGGGACAAGACGACTCTTGCTCGCAACAACCGAAACAAGACTGAGGTTCCACGGACAGAAGCAAGGAGATCCACGACTACTGATACAAGGCCCGTCGGACAGTTTCATGCCAGGGACAAGGAGTACACGTACCGTCCAGGGGTCACCTGCTATGCTTGTGGTGAAGAAGGGCACTATGCTAAACAATGCCCAAAGCCAAGGAACTCGGCACCCAAGCCAAACAATGGTGGAAACAATCCAGCCCCCAAGCGCAACAATTTCAACCCCAACAACAACCACAGGAAGGGTCACCTGAACCATGTGACCAGGGAAGAAGCGCAGAATGCCCCAGACATCATGCTCGGTACGTTCCCTGTCAACACAGTACCTGCCACGGTTTTGTTTGATTCTGGAGCTTACCATTCGTTCATTTCGAAGAGTTTTGTTTTACAACATGGTTTTCCGATACTTCCCTTGGAAAAATCTATGATCATCAAGTCCCCCGGGAATAAACAAATCGCTCAGGGTTACTGCCAAGGAGTGGTCATTGAGTTTGAAGGACTATAATTCCAAGAGAATCTCATCGCGTTGGAGAGTAAAGGACTGGATGTCATTTTAGGGATGGACTGGTTGACCACCAACAAAGGATTCATCGACTGTTTCAATCGGACAGTGATTCTCACTCACCATCACGGCAAGACAATAAGGGTTTCCGCTCAAGAAAGGCCACGATCACAGCAACCAAAACTGAACAAAATGGACATTGCAGAACTGAGAAAAGTTCCAGTGGTATGCGAGTTTCCTGATGTGTTCCCTGAAGAACTACCAGGCATGCCACCAGACCGAGAGATATAATTCAGCATTGAACTAGCACCTGGCACCGCGCCCATCTATAAGAAACCTTATAGAATGGCACCCTCAGAATTGGTGGAGTTGAAGAAGCAGATAAAGGAATTATTGGACAAAGGATTTATTCGAGCCAGCTCCTCACCTTGGGGTTCGCCTGTGTTGTTCGCCAAGAAAAAGGATGGGACGCTGAGACTGTGTATAGACTATCGAGCCCTCAATATGGTCACCATCAAAAACAAATATCCAATGCCACGGATAAATGATTTGTTTGACCAGCTCGCACAAGCCAAGGTATTCTCAAAGATTGATTTGAGGTCGGGATATCATCAACTGAAAGTACGGACAGAAGATATCCCCAAAACAGCATTCACTTCCAGATACGGATTATATGAATTCACAGCGATGCCTTTTGGTCTAACAAACGCCCCCGCATATTTCGTCCACCTCATGAACAAAGTGTTCATGAAATTCATGGACAAATTTGTTGTGGTGTTCATTGACGATATTCTGGTATACTCAAGGACACCGGAAGAGCATGCTGAGCATCTCAAAATTGTTTTGGGAGAATTAAGGAAACATCAGTTGTATGCCAAATTTAGCAAGTGTGAATTTTGGCTAAGACAAGTTGGTTTCCTAGGCCATATATTGAACCAGGAAGGCGTGGCCGTAGACCCAGAAAAAGTCAAAGCCATACATGACTGGAAGCCACCCGCCAACATCACAGATGTGCGGAGTTTCCTGGGAATGGCCGGATATTACAAAAGATTTATTGAAGGATTCTCCACTGTGGCAAAACCTATAACATAGTTGCTCAAGAAGGACAAGAAATTTGTATGGACGGAAGCATGCGAGAAAAGCTTCCAAGAACTCAAGAAGAAGCTGACATACACAAGAGTTTTTAGGTGTATTGTGACGCATCCCGAAAGGGTCTCGGGTGTGTGCTAATGCAGGATGGCAGAGTTGTCGCGTATGCCTCCAGGCAGCTGCGAAAACATGAGGAAAATTACCCAACACATGACTTGGAGCTAGCCGCAGTCATACATGCACTCAAAGAGTGGAGGCACTTTCTGTTGGGAAATCGCTGTGAGATATATACGGACCATAAGAGCCTCAAATATATTTTCACCCAGCCAGAGCTAAATTTACGTCAACGACGCTGGTTGGAATTGGTCAAGGACTATGATGTCGGCATTCACTACCATCCAGGGAAAGCAAATGTAGTGGCTGATGCCCTTAGTCGAAACCCCAGCCCGGACAACGACGGTCCGCAAAGCTTGAGGCCTGAGTTTCGGCAGGAGTTTGCTAGGCTCAACATGATGTTAGTCTCTGAGGGCACCGTATCAAATCTGGAGATACAACCCACCCTGGTGGAACAAATTAAGAAGGCTCAACAGGGACATCCCAGCATCGAAGGTATAAATAAGAAAATGAACCTTGGCAAGGCTTCAGAGTTCATCACAGACAGTGAAGGAATATTATGGTACGGAGACAGACTTTGCGTACCTAACATTGAGGAACTCAAGCAACAAATCTTGACCGAAAGCCACACCGCTCCATACTCAATCCATCCTGGAGGAACTAAAATGTACAAAGACATTCAGGAGAGATTTTGGTGGCACGGTATGAAAAGAGATATAGCCGCATTTATTGCTTGTTGCGATTCATGTCAGCGCATCAAGGCCGAGCATCAAAAGCCAGCAGGGCTACTCCAGCCAAACAGGATACCGGAGTGGAAATGGGATGAAATAGGAATGGATTTCATCGTCGGACTACCCCGATCACAACGTGGAAATGATGCCATATGGGTCATCACAGACCGACTAACCAAGGTTGCTCATTTCATTCCCGTGAAGACTACCTACTCCACACAAAGACTGGCAAAAGTTTATCTCTCCCGTATAGTTTGCCTGCATGGAGTCCCAAAGACTATAATATCCGACCGAGGCACACAATTTGTCTCCAAATTTTGGGATCACCTACAACAAGCTCTGGGCACGCAACTAGCATTCAGTACAGCATACCACCCTCAGACTGATGGACAAACGGAACGTGTAAACCAAATCCTAGAAGATATGCTAAGAGCCTGTGTGCTCACCTATGGATCCAGTTGGGAAGAGAGTTTGCCGTATGCCGAATTTTCTTACAACAACAGTTACCAAGCCAGCTTGCAAATGGCACCCTTTGAAGCATTGTACGGACGAAGGTGTCGTACCCCACTGAATTGGTCAGAAACAGGTGACAGCCGTATCTTCGGCCCAGACATGCTTAAAGAGGCCGAGGAGAAAGTTAAGCAGATCAGGGACAGACTGAAGACAGCACAGAGCCGACAAAAGAGCTACTATGATCAGAAGCATCGTGAGGTCAGCTTTGAACCCGGTGATTCCGTATACCTCCGAGTATCTCCTATGAGCGGTCTGCAACGGTTCAAAATGAATGGGAAGCTAGCCCCGAGATTCATTGGGCCATTTTGTGTAAAGGCACGAAGAGGCACGGTAGCCTACCAACTAGACTTACCCAAGGAGCTGTCAGACGTCCATGACGTGTTCCACGTCTCTCAACTGAGAAAATGTGTAAGTAACCCAGAGAAGCAGGTGCCCCATGAAAGCAGTGATGTGCAACCAGACCTCACCTACAGAGAGAGGCCAGTAAAGATTTTGGAAGAATCTGAACGGAGGACCCGTCAGAAAACGACAAAAATTTTCAGGGTTCAGTGGAGCAACCACACTGAGGATGAAGCTACATGGGAAAGGGAAGATTTCCTCCAGGCAGAGTATCCATATCTATTTGAGGATCAGCAGAAATCTCGAGGACGAGATTTTTCCTAAGGGGGTAGGTGTTGTGACACCCAAAATTTTATTTGGATTTTTCAAAAGATTTTATTTGACTTGAGGGAGGTGATTTAAATTTTTCTTCCAAAGAAACCTCCCTTTCAATATTTTTTTTTGGCAAGAGTCTTTTTTTTATTTTGGATTCACCCAAGACTTGCTTTTGGTCTTGGAGGTCCTTGCCTTTTTATTTTGACTCAAGACAAAACTCACTTGAGAAAACTGCCTTTTGAAAATCTCTTTGAAATTGCACTATGGCTTTTGGAATGATCCTTTACCACTTTCAACAATTCCCTCTTGCCATGGCCTTAGTGCAAATCCACTCTCCTAAACCTTCCCTCATCTTTGGATCATGTTTTGCATCAAATCCAGCAAGTTGTACCTCTCCATATAATTATTTTTCCATTTAAAACTTGTCAAATAAATTTCTGCCTTCTATTCTAGCCCTTGGAGATTTACAAAGGAGCTACCATCTCTGCTATGATAGATGCCCCCAAACCAATTCCCCTTCCTAGTCCTTTGAACCCTCAACCAAGATGCAGGAAGATCCACTGGTCTTCAGTTCAAATTTTTCAAACTACACTTGCTGGAAGTTTGGACCAGATTTGTCAAATTTGGTGAAATTCATTTAAATCCTTCTCCAAAAATTCCAAGTAAAATCAGGCAGCCTCTGGGTGCATTGAGTGGTCACCTCACCAAGTCCCAGCCCCAGGAAATTTTTTCTCATTGCCAAATCATTCTGTCGAACACCTGCAATGCATTGTCAAAATCAGGTTCAGTAAAGTTCAGAGAACATTTCAGTGCTACTGTTGTTTTCTTCAGAACTTGTTGTCGATCTCGACAGTGCCCCGATGTCGCCTTGCTCCCCGTCCCCTCCCCCTTGTCCCTGCACCGCACGAGCGCCTGGAGCCTTGCGGACGTCGGCAACGAGCAGGAAGAGGTGCGCCGCCCCGTGACCGATGCCAGCAGCGGCTTTGCGGCCGCCAGAGGGAGGCGTGGCGCAGACGGCGCCACCCAGCGCCGCCCAAGCCACCGGAGCTCGCCGCGTGGCCTTCCACTCCCCAGAACACGCTGCCACTCTCGTCGTGAACCGCAGGGCGCGGAGCGTGCTCTCTACCGCCGTCGTGCCCGTGCGGCCACCCCACCGTGGACCGTCGCCATTACGCCAAGACCAACCGAGATTTGCGGGGGAACGGCACCAGTACACCTCACTGATGCTGCCTGGCCACCTAAACCACCTGCTCATCCACGACGTTGCCGTAATTGCTCGCCGGAGATTCTCCGTTCACGGCCACCCCCTCGATCCGCCTATAAATAGAGGCCCCGAGCTTCAACTCGAACCCACACCATCCCTGCACTCCACCTAGAGCACGCCTAGCCACTGGAAGAGCCCCGAGGAGGTCTCCTTCCTCAACTCCGGCCGCCGTGACCCGCCACGGGAACCAGCTCGATTTACTCCCGTGCGTGCACCTCTGCCTCCGATCTCTTGCCAGTAGCTTCCCTATGCATCCACTCTTCTGACCCGCGCTTCAATTCGAGGTTTGTAGCTCACCACCGGAGTTCCCCACCATCACCCGAACCGCCGTCCGCCGGAGAAAGTGTCGCCGTCGACGTGGTGCTCTCCGACGGTCAAGTCCACCACCCACCGACGCGGAAGGACACGCTGAAGCTCTTGGTACCCTCCGATCCCCCTAACTCGCCGTGGTTCGACGCCGGCGTCCACCACAGTCTTCGGGCGCCGGCGAGCTTTTTTAAACCTGACACGTGGACCCCCCATGTTAGCCTCTGTTCTATTCTCCCTCAAACCGTTTTCTGTTGACGCCTTCGGGCAAAATACGTTTTCCCTTTTGAGCTGGCGCATTTCTGTCCGAAGCGTTTTCTGTTTTCTCAGTTTAAACCCTGGAACTTTTTTGTTTCATTACAGATGAGTCCCTGGACAGAAACCTTTATACTTTTTAATAAAAAGTGATTTTTGAGTGATTCTTTTTCTGACAGTCTTAAAATTTTGTCTAGTTTTTTTAAGGGATTTATTTGGGAAATTTTTGGAGAAGTTTCTGCGCACGCGTTGGTTTTCACGTTAGTGCCCGTTTTCGTTATGCCGTAGGTTCCGGAAGAGGTGACGGAACCGCGAACTTCGCCGAGCTAGACTCCGACTTCTCCGAACCAGGCAAGCATGTTTGAACCTTTGATATGATAGGTGTTTTGCATGTTTGCGTTAAAGTTTGTGCGTGACATATGAGTGTCGGTGAGTACCTCGTTGCTTGTGAGGCAACTACCCGCATGTTCCAAAGTTGCGATGATCTCTGATGAGAGATGGCCTAATCATGTGGTGACATGAAGGGCAGCAAGGTGGTACTGTTGTAGCATGCCAGCCTTGCGTCATCCGACAATTTCCGACGTTGACATGGACGGAGTCACGTTATCGTTCTTTTCCCTTCCGTGCTACCACATGTTTCTTTGCCAAGATGCGGTTTAGTAAGTTGGTAACCTCTTTCCGTGTACACACCAAACAGAGGGGCCGGGATGTTGGTTCCTTGGCCCAGGATTAAAGCCAGTCATCCGGTCAGGGGGCATGGGTGTTTCCGGTTGGGACCGAGAGGGGGGGCACCCCCTTAGAGCGCGCGTATAGAAATTTGATCCCATGCTACGCGAGGTTGTAGCCTCCCCGTCTCAAGGTTTTTCTTGAACGTTGCCGAGGGTGATCCCTGGCTTCGGAATGTTGAATGGGTGTGTACTGGTTAGACGTGTTTCTTCCAAAACACCATAAACGGAACTAGTCCCCGTGACTACTGAAATCCGTTGGCTGTGGTTAAGTACAAACTCTGCAGAGTCAATTCCTTCCAAGTCATCGTATCCATGATCAAGTAGGGTGATCAGTATATCCGTATCTATCCTCGTAGAAATTTATCCCCGGTGAGCAAGCTTAAGTGGTAAACCTAGTTTAATTGTTATTCCTGTGGATGGACTAACCTGATATCTGTCTCGTACTTGTAATAATTTATGTTCTCGAGCTACTGTATTATTGAGCTGCAATATAAGCCCTTTATGTGATGTCGCTCAGACGTCCGACTGTGGCATGTTTCGTCTCTTACTTGCAATATAAGCCCTTTATGTGATGTCGCTCAGACGTCCGACTGTGGCATGCACTGCCTTTATTTTCTGTTATAAGCCCTTTATGAGGTGTCGCCCCGACGCCCGACTGTGGTATTATTGGTCTCGCAGTTTCCTCTCGAGGAGTCATTCAGACCCTCGTTTGGCACCAGTATTACTATTCTCGCAGTTTCCTCTCGAGGAGTCATTCAGACCCTCGTTTGGCACCAGTATTACTATTCTTGCAGTTTCCTCTCGAGGAGTCATTCAGACCCTCGTTTGGCACCCAGTATTTATTATCTCTATGTCTGAACGCACTAGTTAACTTGTTCATATGCTTCATGTTTACATTTGTTATATCTTATGTCCGAACTGTCTTGCGAGTACTTTCATAGTACTCACCTGGCTTGTTGATTTGGCCAGATGTTGACGAAGGCGATCTCTTGGATGAAGAGTTTGATAGCGCGTCCGACGCCTAGAGGAGTCCCAGTCAGTCCTGCGCGATCCCGGATATTGGTCACTTGTATTATATACGCTTCCGCCACCTGCAATAAGTCTCCTCGAGCCTCACTCCGACGCTCGAAGAGCTGTAGTCTTCAGGAGTCATATCACTCGCTTCGCGGTGATATTTCCACCACCGTTATTATCGTGAGTTAGTAGTTATGCCACCCTATCCGCCGTCTTGTTTTATCGGCGTGCATGTAATAAATTGTTGGGCAGTCCCCGCTCAACCTTGTATTATATTCAGTACTCCTGGTATTTCTCTTCTGTGACCAAGATATTGTCTACCAGTGAGAAGGAATTCTTCCTTACTGGTCCGTAAAAGGGATTGGTCTCTCAATAATTATTTTATTGAAGAACTGGTCATGACAGGCAGGATGCAATGATGCTGAGAAGGTGAAGTTTGCCGCCCATCAGCTGGATGGCCCGGCCGCTGCTTGGTGGGAGAACTACACCACCACATACCCCTTGGAGAGTGTGACTTGGACTCAGTTCCAGCGGGCGTTCCGCACTGCTCATGTCTTAGCTGGAGCCATGAGTCTGAAGAAGAAGGAGTTCCGCAGCTTGCGCCAGGGAGGACGCACGGTATCCCAGTATGTTGATGAGTTCAGTAAGTTGGCCCGTTATGCCCCAGAGGACGTGGCCACTGATGCAGCCAAGCAAGAGAAGTTTCTGGAGGGACTGAATGATGAGTGGGGAGTTCAGTTGACTGTGGCGACCTTTGCGAACTATCAGGAGCTGGTTGATAAGGCTACCATTCTCGAAGGCAAGCACCAGCAGATGGAGAATCGTAAGAGGAAGTACGTTCACAGGAAGTATAACTCTGGAGTCAACAGAAACCCCGCTACAGCCCATACTCAGGAAGTTCTGGATCACACACTAGCAAGTTTGGAGGGAATCATCATAACCCTAGAGGCCACATTCAGCATGGAGGAAATGGACACAACCACCATGGTCACAAGCATGGAAATGGCAATGGCAATGGAGGGAATGGCAACCAGCAGCATTTCAACTCTTCTACACCAATGAAGAAAGATCTGAGTCACATCACTTGCTTCAAATGTAAGAAGACAGGGCACTACTCCAATGAGTGTCCCGAGCAGCAGAATGGGAATGGAAATGGGAATTCTGGAGGCAAGAAGCCTAATCCTTTCACTAAGGGGCATGTGAACCATGTCAATGTGGAGGAGGTCTATGAGCAGCCTGACGTAGTGATTGGTAAGTTCTTGGTTAATTCATTTCCAGCACTCATTCTTTTTGACACTGGTGCATCGCATTCATTCATATCAAGGGGATTCGTGGATAAACATAAGTTTCCTACCATAGCTCTTAAGTCACCCATTCTAGTGAGTTCCCCAGGAGCCGAGTCTATGGCTAGTCAGGGATGTTTCCAGCTGCCTTTGAACATAGGGGGACATGTTTTTACCACAGACATGATCATACTAGAGTCGCAAGGGTTGGATGTAATCCTAGGGATGGATTGGATGTCCAAGTATGAGGGGAACATTGATTGTGCTAGTAGATCGATTTTTCTCACCACCCCAGAGAAGAAGAGGATCAAGTATGTATCTAGGCTTAAGCCTAAGAGGACTCAGGTGAACTCTCTTACGGGAGTTGTCCAGGAAGAAGTACCAGTGGTGAAGGATTATCCCAATGTATTTCCAGAGGAGTTACCGGGTATGCCGCCAGATCGGGAGATTGAGTTTTTGATTGAGTTGCTACCAGGTACAGGACCTATCTCTAAGAGGCCGTATCGGATGCCCGCTAATGATTTGGAGGAAGTCAAGAAAAAGATTAAGGAGTTGCTAGAGAAAGGGTATATTCGCCCGAGTTCATCACCTTGGGGAGCCCCAGTACTCTTAGTGGAGAAGAAGGATGGAACCTTGAGGATGTGTGTGGATTACCGCTCTTTGAATGAGGTGACCATCAAGAACAAGCATCCCTTGCCGATGATCAATGACTTGTTTGAGGATGTGTTTTCTCCAAGATCGATCTTCGATCGGGTTATCACCAATTGAAGATCCGTGAGAAGGATATACCCAAGACCGCTTTTACTACAAGGTATGGGCTTTATGAGTATACAGTCATGTCCTTTGGTTTGACTAATGCCCCTGCCTATTTTATGAGCATGATGAACAAGGTGTTCATGGAGTTCTTGGATAAGTTCGTTGTGGTATTCATTGATGACATATTGGTTTTCTCCAAGAATGAGGAGGAACACGCTGAACATCTGCGCTTAGTTTTGGAGAAGCTCAGAGAACATCAACTTTATGCCAAGTTCAGCAAGTGTGAGTTTTGGCTCAAGGAAGTCGGATTCCTTGGACATGTAGTGTCAGGTGAAGGGATTGCAGTGGACCCTACCAAGGTAGAGTCAGTCACAAAATGGAATGCACCCACCACAGTTGGCGAGATTCGTAGTTTCCTTGGACTTGCTGGATATTACCGGAGATTTATTGAAAATTTCTCCAAGATTGCAAGGCCCATGACAGCGTTGTTGCAGAAGGACACCAAGTTCGTTTAGACTGAAGAGTGTGAAGCCAGCTTTCAAGAGTTGAAGAAGCGTTTGGTCACAGCCCCAGTGCTAATCCTGCTTGACGTACGCAAGGACTTTCAGGTGTATTGTGATGCTTCACGTCTGGGACTTGGAGGTGTTCTTATGCAAGAGGGAAAGGTTGTAGCTTATGCTTCACGATAGCTTTGACCTCATGAGTTGAACTATGCCACACATGATTTGGAGTTGGCAGCCGTAGTGCATGCGCTCAAGACATGGAGACACTATCTTATTGGGAATCGTTGTGATGTTTACACGGATCACAAGAGTTTGAAGTACATTTTCACGCAGAAGGAGTTGAATCTCAGGCAAAGGAGATGGTTGGAACTTATAAAGGATTATGACATGAGTTTGCATTATCATCCAGGAAAAGCCAATGTTGTGGCGGATGCTTTGAGTCGTAAGATTTATGTTAATACCCTTACAGCAGGAGGTTTACCTCAGGAGTTATGTGATGAGCTTAGAGACCTCCAGTTGGAAATAGTTCCAAGAGGTTATGTTGCCGCACTCGAGGTACAGTCCACCTTGCTGGGAAGAATCAGAGAGGCCCAAAAGTTGGACCAAGGTATTGCTGAGATAAAGGAAATGATGAGCAAAGGGAAAGCAGAAGGATTCCGTGAGGATAGAAATGGAATCATATGGTTTGAGCAACGGATTTGCGTACCATATTCCGGAAATCAGGAAGTTGATTCTTCAGGAGGCTCATGACTCACCATATTCGATACACCCAGGCAACACCAAGATGTACTTGGACTTGAAAGAAAGTTTTTGGTGGGCCGATATGAAGAGAGAGATTGCCGAGTATGTGGCAATATGTGATGTATGTCAGAGAGTAAAGGCGGAGCATCAGAAACCAGCAGGTTTACTTCAGCCGTTGCCGATTCCTGATTGGAAATGGGATAAACTTGGTATGGACTTTATTACGGGGTTACCCAGGACCCGTTCAGGTTATGATTCCATTTGGGTGATAGTGGATCGTTTGACCAAGGTTGCTCACTTCATTCCAGTGAAGACCACCTATACAAGTGCTAAGCTGGCAAAGATATATATGACCAGGATTGTATGTCTGCATGGAGTTCCAAGGAGCATCGTATTAGATAGAGGAACACAGTTTACCTCAAAGTTTTGGAATCAGTTGCATGAAACTTTGGGTACCTGGCTAGAGTTCAGTACAGCCTTCCATCCATAGACTGATGGGCAGACAGAGAGAGTTAATCAGATTCTGGAGGACATGCTGAGAGTTTGTGCACTAGACTATGGGTCTAGTTGGGATGATAACTTACCCTAGGCAGAGTTCTCGTACAACAACAGCTACCAAGTCAGTTTGCAGATGGCCCCTTTCGAGGCATTGTATGGCAGGAAATGCAGGACACCTTTGATGTGGGATGGAGTTAAAGATCGCAAATTGTTTGGACCTGATTTGATTAGGGATTCTGAGGAGAAGGTCAAGTTGATTCGTGACAGACTTAAGATAGCTCAGTCAAGGCATAAAAGTTATGCCGATGCTAAACGCAAGGAAGTGATCTATGAAGTGGGAGATAGAGCATATCTTCGAGTGTCTCCACTTCGAGGTATTAAGAGATTTGGAGTCAAAGGAAAGTTAGCACCACGGTTTGTGGGACCATACAGAGTTCTAGAACGTAGAGGAGAGGTTGCATACCAGCTGGAATTACCAGAGGCTTTGTCGGGAGTTCATGATGTGTTTCATGTTTCCCAGCTGAAGAAGTGTCATGCAGAGATGGCGGACATTCCTTTGAGAGATACAGTGCCACTGGAGGCAATTCAGTTGCAGAATGATCTGACTTATGAGGAGAAACCTATTAAGATTCTTGAGACTGCACAGAGGATCACTCGTACAAAGATCATCAAGTTCTGCAAGGTTCAGTGGAGTCACCACACCGAGGAGGAAGCTACTTGGGAACGAGAGGAAGATCTTAGAAGGAGCATCCACACCTTTTTGCTGGCCAACCCGAATCTCGAGGATGAGATTCATCTTAAGGGGGGTAGGTTTGTAACATCCTAATTTTTATTAAATTTGGATGTTAATAGAATCATTCAATGCATATCATATTTCTTTGCATTTTGGAGTTTTTGAAATATTCAAATAATATTTTTCCACTCGAGAAAAACAAATGAGAGGGGATAAGATGACTTCCTCAAATTTACAAAAGAGTGGGAAATTTTATTTTGAATATTATTTGAAGTTTTGGAGTTTATTGGTATTTATTTTATTTGCAAAAGTGCATTAATTGCATTAGGAAAATATTTTCAAAATATTATGTGCTTAAGTTAATGTTCATTAGGCTCTAAATATTGTATAGTTATTTTAGAAATTATTGTGGTGTTTTTATTAATTCATTTGAATTATTTAGGGCCACTTTAGTGTTCGGTTTAAAAAAAACACGCACGCACGCACTCACCCGCCTGGACCGAAACCAGTTCAGCCCAGGGACGCACGCGCTCAGCCAGCCGCGCCAGGCCAGCCAGCCCACCGGCCATTTTCGGCCCAAGGCCGCCCGCGCGCCCGAAGCCTCCCGCCCGGTCGACCGCCCCGCGCTCGCCCTCGCTCGCCTCCTCTCGCTGCCGCTGCCAGGCGGGCCCCGAACGTCAGCCCGTCCCCAACCTCCCGCACTGCGCGGGATAAACATCCGCGCCTTGCCGCCCGCAACCGCCGGCCGCCTCGCGCTCGGATAATGCTTATCCGTCGACCCCGAGCCCTCTGCCCTCGCCTATAAAAGCCCCTCGACCCCCTCTTCCACCCTCGCCGTCCCGCTTCTTCCCACGCCGCTCACAGCTGCCGCGCTGCTCGTTCGCATCTCGCCGGAGCCGCGCAACTCGCCGGAGCATTTCGTCGCCCGTAGACCACTCAGACCCTTCTTTTTCTGTATTTTTTTCTTAGCTCGCCGAGGCGCATCCGTTTGACATAATTTTTGCCCCTAGGTCCCGTCGGAGCCGCCGCACCATCGACGCCGGAGCCGCCGGAGCACCGAAGGCCGCCGTCTTCACCCCGCCCCGTCCAGACGCCGCCGACGCACGCCACCACCACCATCCGGATGCCCACGCCGCGCCGTACCTCACCGTCTTCTTCCCCGACACCGAGGACCGCCGTAGCCGCTGCCCCGCCACCGCCCGACGCCGCGCCGCCGTGCTCTGCTCGTCGCCGATGTCGCCAGCCGCTGTAAGCCGCCGCCCCGCTCCCGCCCGTTAGATCGATCACTGACGGCCCAGATTAGATTAGGTTCTTTTTTTTATTTTGCGAAGAGGTACGCGGTTAACCGCAGTTCCCTTAGACCGTGCGGTTTTATTTGAACCGAGCGTCGGTTTTTCTTTAGTTAGCCGTCGCCGTTGTTTTTTTTCTATTTAGCGGCGTTCACCGTATAGCCTCCGCAGCGGACGCTGCTCAGCCAGCCAGGAGCCGCCACGTGGCCAGGGACTTGGTTGCGATAGTTTTCTTCTCTGTTTAGTCCCTGTAATTAGCAGATTAGTCCCTGAACTTAGATTAGCCATAACTTTTAAACCGTAGATCCAAACTCGATGAAACCAGCGGCAAATTCTTCGTATTGTTTAGATCTATCCAGTGGTATCCTTTTTGCAAAATTTTGTCAGATTCAAATTTGAATTTATTCAGATTCGAATTCGAACTTCAAATGGCCATATCTCTCAAACCGTAGCTCCGATTAAGTTGATTCTTTTTGCATTTTGTCACCGTAGCCAAACCCTATCACCTGGACCTTTGTCACAATAATTTTCACACACTAGAATCTTTCCATTAATATTTTTACTAGTATGCATAGAACGCACTATAGTTCACATCACTTCTTGAACCATAGGCCTATGTTGTTTTGCACTTAGAATATTTTCGTGCAAGTTAAGTGTTGTTTGTTCATTTGGTTTTTCCGAGACTTCTTGCTTTGCATGTTCTTCTTGGTTCTCTGAAATGTTTGCTTATGTTTGTTTATCTTCTTTGCGATAGATTGTGCGGAGTGTGGAGCAGAATATTATCAGTCTTTAGAATTCAACCAGCAGTACCAAGGCAAGTTGCATCTTGATCATGTTTCATTACCTATGTTTTTATTATGCACTTAGTTCTTTGCGGTAGGACTGCATGGTAGGAATTGATGCCGCATGACTATGCTTTTCACCCAGTAGTTCATTGAGGTAGGTCTGAACCTTATAACATTGTCGCCATCGTTTTACATTATGTTGCTTCGCTAAGTAGACGTGGATTGGGGAGTGATCATTGTAAAGTATGAGTGACAATGTAGTAAATAGCACCTAAGATAATTAATGAACTACCTGGGCGGAAACTTGTTCGAATGGTGGCGAAGTACAGTGGGGCATGCATGGGAAATCCATGGTGGTGCACCACTAGTGGACCGCCCGCTCAAGATCAAAGAGATCAACCGTATTCTCATGTCTAGAAGCTTACGTGTGCAGCCACAAGCCAATATGGGCTCTGGCTTAGTTGAGTAGTTAGTGTGACCCCTTCCGGGATGGGCTAGCAGATGTTGAATGATGTAGGTGTACCGGCCTATCCGTGGGTTAAGGGGGAACATTTTCGAAAGACTATGTCTCGATCTTCCGATCATGGAGGTGGTCGAGTCTTGTGGGGAAAAGTGCGCAACCTCTGCAGAGTGTCAACCTAATCGATTAGCCGTGTCCCCGGTTACGGACAAGTTGAGCATCTAGTAGTGGAAATGCCGGGAGATCTCCTCACCTTTAATTAAACAGTTGGGTTTTAAATGAAACTTGGGAACGGATGGAGTTGGGTTTGCCAACTCATCCTATGCAAATGTGTAGTAGTAGAATAACATCTTTCCTAATAGGGAAAAACTAGCTTTATGCAAAAAACTAAACTTAGAGCTTTCCACCAGCCAAATTGCATGTACAAGTAGGTTCTTTACACTTATGATGTGACTTGCCAGTACATTCAATGTACTGACCTATATGGCTGCAACTTATCACGTTGCAGATATATTCGACGAGGATTAAGGTGCGATAGGTCAATGTTCTACACTCAACCTTGCTCGTGGAGTTGGACTTATTTACTACTTTGCTTCCGCAGTATTTGTTTTTTGGCTCTATGCCCTATTTTGTAATAAATGTATTTCTCCTGGACTATCGATGTAATAAAGAGATGTGTGTTTTTTCTGTTATTTCATCGAGTACTGTGTGTGCTAGCAAGTCGATCCAAGGACTAGCACGGTAAGCACAGAGACTTCGACTCTTACCGAGTCGGGTCGCTACATGTACCCACACCACCGAACCCATGGCCTCGCACTCCCATTCGGGTGGACCAACGGCGTTCCGACAAAACCGTTCTACTGCCATAACACTCACCCGTCCACTCCGACTCACTCCCCACTGGGCTAAGTCCTGGGTGGCCTCGTGCCTACCAAAGGCACCAACGGCCACCGTCGTGGCAAAACGGCCACCATCGTGGCAAAAAAGGTCCCAAATGGGGACAAACCGGTTACAACAACTACGGGCACACAAGGCTTATGTCCGCCTACCTGATCAGGGTAGCGCGCGCCCATAACCTTCCCGCGTGGGAGGCACCGGCGAGAGGCACGACAATATACCCAGTTAGGACCTTCCCATAAAGGTAAGCGTGGTTGCACTGGTCAGCTCGATATGGTGGCACCATGACTCAGCCAACAGTTGTTTAAGTTCAATTTAATCTGGTTAAACTTGAATGCAAATATGCTCAGCCATGATAAAATAACATGATGCAATTACAACGCATGAGCATGATATCAACATAATCATGAGGGTACAACATAACTATCCACCATATCAACAATGAATCATATCCACTAAGCATAGCATAATGACGAGCATGAATATCACCAGTACAACACTACTCATAGCATGACATGACCATTAGTATCAACAATAAGTACCATGCAAGAACACATCGATAACATAACTGAGTAAACACATAACCAACTAACAACAAGGAACAATGCATATTAACGGTACTTGATAACATAACCGAGTAAACACATAACCAACTAACAACAAGGAACAATGCAAGGGCAAAGTGATCATTTTCAGAATGTTGTCACATGGTGAAAGTTATACCAACAAAACGGGCTTGACGAAACGAAGAAGTGGACTTTGGAATCACCTCATTCGGAGTTAGGTTCAAAAAGTTATGAAGTGTTTTCTGCCAGGAACCTATCTGTAATGAAAATATTTTCAAACAGGGCCTGGACAGAAAAATAGAAAGCGTATTAGAACGAAATCCATTTTCTAGAAGTGAAAACGCCTTCTCGGCTAAACTAGAAGAGGAATACGCTTTCGATAAGCAAAGCGTAATCCAGTGGATTACGCCTCCACTTATCCAGCATGGCAAAGGCGGGGCCGGCATCCTGAGCCACTGACGCGTGGGGCTGCGGGGTCTGCGCGCGCTCAACTCCCTCCTCCCGCTCCTCCTTCTTCTTTCCCCGACACCGCGCGCAGGGCAGAGGAGGGCCACCGGCGCCGATGCTCGTCCGGGCGGCTCGGGTCGACTCCGACAACGCTCCAGCTACTGGAATGACCAGCGCGGGGAGGGGCATCCGCCTCAGCCCTTCACGCGTGCTGGAGAGAGCTAGAGAAGGCAGGGCCTCGGCCACGGTGGATGGCCAGCGTCGGTGAAGATGGAGCCGAGGCCATGGTGCTCCAGCGGAGGAGGTGAGGGCTGTGGAGGTTCGCATGAGCACGGGTAAGACGAGGGTAGTGGTGTGAGTGGTGGACGGGCTCGGCGTTGAGCAAATTTGAGAGGTTGGCCACGACGGCCATGGCGGATGGAGGAAGAGCAGAGGGGCTCCGTTGCTCGGGGAAGAGGTGGGGCGGGGTCAGAGGAGTGAGGCAGGGGCGATTGTGAGCTCGGGAGGCCGCGGCGAGGCCTATATATAGGCGTGGTCGAGGAGGGGAGGTCATGGACGCATGGCCGTGGCTCGGGTGCCGCCGGGCACGTCCGGCCGAGGCTCTGGCGATGGCCAGCGAGCATGGGAGGGCGCGGGAACACGACGAGCCATTGATTCACAGATCACGGAGGGGTAGACGACGCCGGAGAGCAGAGGAAGAGGCCGAAACGAGCTCAGGGCCAAACGGAGCACTTTGCTGCCGTGGGCGTTCGGCGGCGAGCGTCGGTGAGGAAGTGGACGGAGGGGGAGAGGGGTCCAGGGGTACGGAGACGATGAGATGATGACGCTGGACATGCTCACGCGCGCGAAGGCGACGAGAGGAGAAAGTGCCGAAGCACAAACAACGTCCTGGACGCGCCACAGTGCACAGGGCACGTAAAACAGCATGCCAGCTGCGCGGTCACCACGGGACAATGCACAGTGAGGACTGTAGAGGATTGCAAACTATGTCTACGGTGAAGTTCTTCCAAGGTAAGTTGTAACTGCCGTGGTAGCTCGGCTAAAAGTGCTCTGGTTAAATGGTAAGCAACCTCTAAAGTTTAGTGCAGTAAACTTGGATGAGCACTGGTGATCAACAGGAAAGTGATTGGGCCAAATGGATTTGTCTGAGAGGTTTAGGTAAAGAAGGACTTTCATCCTGGTAACTTTGAGAAGATTTAGATCAAGATTTAATATAGTTGCTTTGCAACTGCCAAATCGGGCCAGAAACTAAATCAGGATGGTGCACTCACATGGAGAATCCACTTGAGCTGAAATTTGGCAAGGCTTATTGATTTGGTCATACAATGGTGCTGTAAAAATTTCATACCAATTGGATTTACCAAAATGGTACTTGCTTCACAAACATCTTCACTAACCAGAATCTTGGAATAATTTTGGATAAATATTGGCTTAATGAAATGGTGCCGAATTTGGGGGAGAGATGTTATTTGGGTAGAAGCACAATCTGGTAATTGTGAGAATTATTTGGGAATTTTTGGATGGACAGAAATATAGGTTGCTTCACAACCTTGGGCAGACAGGGTTATTCCTTTGATAGAAAAAGGAATTTTCCCTAGAAAAAGAAATTAGGGTTTGGTCAAGGAGTGAAGTGACATGATCTTGGCAAGGTTTTGAGAATGATGAGCCACTTGGGAGAGGGAATGAGGATGATTTCCCAGGTGGCAAGGCCACAGAACCACTCCAAAAAGAAAAACAGAGCAAAAACCAATAAATCAAAAAGAAAAAGAAAAGGGCCAAAAACCAGGCTGTTACAAACCTTCCCCCCTTAAAAGATATCTTGTCCTCGAGATTTGGTTGCTCAGGGAACAAGTATGACTTGAGGACACCGTTTCCAACTCGGGTATCCTTTTTTACTTTAGTTATTGTTTCCCCAAGAATTTCATATGATTTTCTTCCCTTCCTCTGGGGTGGTTTGCTTCACCTTTCCCAAATCCTGATAGGTTTTTGCTCATATATTAATTCCTTTTTACTGATGTTGATTGTCTCATATCCGCGGTGATATCCAATGAATATGAGTATAAATTTTCTTTTGGTCATGAAAACCTTTTTACTTCTGTCATTGGGTTGCTTCAAATAAATGCAGGCCTTCTGGTTTCAATAAATGCTGAGAATTAATCATGGCCATCTTCTGATGGGATCTGACTGCTCATAAGTGGTACTGATTCATTTTGATTTATTCCTTTGGCTTGAGCATGAGATATGTACCAAGGATTCGGCTGCTTTTTGTCGGGAGCAATATAATGGTGTATGGAGTTATAGCTGTGTCATACCTCAAATATTTACATCTTGAGACTGGCCTGACAGGGGCTGACAGACAATTGCTTTTCCTGATAGACTGACCGTGTACTTGATTCCGTCGGTGAGTATACCGGGTCTGAGCTGATTGTTCGGATTTTGATTTTCTCATTTTGTCGGTATACTCATTTGGATTTCCCATACTAACCATTCCAAGCGGGTCAACGGAATATGAAATCCTTGTAAAAGAGAGTAGGCCTCTGATGGTACCTTTGTGGATCCATATGGAATTACGGCCTCCAACTGATTTGGGTATCCGGACCCCGATGGTCATGCAAAAATCATCATACCTTTGCTGTTAGTCTCACCCTTTAACGATCATGATTTTCTTTGTTAGGATACCTTACTGAAATATCTTGGCCACACCTGTCCTTGATTCTTCGTATGACCATTGACGTGATTAGTGCAATATTTTCCTTTGCCTGACTCATGAGGTTGTTGGATCCGTACCTTCCTTAGGTATATCTGCTGGATCCTTGTCGTATCCCATATGAATGACTGATCTGACTGGGGATGCATGCTCACCATATATAAGAACCATATGCGACCAAAGACTTGATTCTTGAAGAGGATACATGCCCTGACGGATTTGTGCTTCCGAAAAAATGTTGCGAGTCTGATTCTTGAGAGGTACTGCCGTACGTTGGTAACTCATCATATAACCTCTGAGGACGGTACATAGTGTTGTACTAACGGGGCTGAGTGGATTACGAGAGAAGCCACCCGAGTAGCTTGTTGAGGAAGACTTGTTAACTTCTCCTCAAAACTTTTGTCTGGGTATCATGCAGAAGAAGGCTCTATAACTTACACACGAAGCTTGATCTGATTATTGTGCTGGAGAAGCCTGAGTTCCATACTTGAGAAGCTTCTCCTCAGGTTTGCTTGTTGAGAAAAATTTATTTCCATCTGTTAGAAGATTTTACCGAGGTATCTTGCTGAGAAAGACTAAGTATCTTGGACCGGAATCTGTTCATATATCATGCTGAGGAAAAACCGAGGAACCTTGCATCATAAATTTCTTCCGACAACGTGTGAAAGAATACTGAGTTTCTTACATCCAAAGCTTCATATTAGTATACGGACTGAAATCTACACACGCGCCCATAATATCTGTGGCTGATTATTTGCATGAGAAAATTTGTTTGATTGTCTTCCTTGAGCAAATCAAATTCTGACCTTATTTCGGATGATAACAAATTTTATGCATCATGCATTGCTGAGCCAAAATTTTGTATATGATCCTTACCTTTGACTGAAAATATACCATTGATCTTGTACCTGACTTGCCTTGCTGCTGACTTGACCATTACTGCTGTGAGGATCTGTTACTGATGTAGACTGGAGTTATCAGTACTGTTGTGAGGAGTGCACACTCATGCAAAATTGATTATCAGCCTCAAAATCAGATATTCCCCATTTCACGCAGTCGGCTGAGAATTCCATTCGGTTTAGCTGATTTTCGAAATATTTAAACTCCTTGTTGCTTCTTTGAGTCCGATGTCAGTTGATGAGCAACTCTTTATAGGGGAAATAATGCAACACCGGGGTCCAAAAGAAAGAAGCAAAAGAAAACTCAAGTAAACAAAAGCACACAACAACAATCAATTCACACACAATCAATGTCACATATTACTGCTAGTCACACAATATGCATGCCTACTTAAGCACACAAATCTCGCGGGATATCTGGTTCTACGATCTAGCATGCTCTGACGGTGTGCACGAGGACGTATAAATGTGTGGAAGAGTTGGTGTAAACAGCGCTATACCAAGTGCTAGCTTAGCCGGGTAGCAACCTGGACTAGCTCGGAGGCGAGGACGCACTCGGTAATCATGTAGCGGGACACGAATGTCGCGACTACATTATTATCAAGCGGACGGAAAAAGATTCGTACTCGTCCAAGAAATAGGATAGCGGGGAAAAACTGAGGCTGCTGACATTGCCCTTTCTTGATGACTAAGACCATTAAGGGTTGCCAATGTGACAAGAGAAAAGAACGATTCATGATAGAAGCATGTCTATCACCGAAACGATAGGCTGGGATGAAAGAAAGATATCGGTGTGATACCTGAGCACCATTTCTGAAAACAGTGTCGGGATCACTTGGCATCACTCCGACGGGACAGAAATGACACCAAACACCGAAGAACGAGCAAGAAAAGAAAACTGGATGAATGCAAGGGCTGAGCTGTAGTGGATCCGGACAGATGCTAGCTACACTCACCAGATAAACCGTTAGTAACAAATAATAAGTCTATATGCATGCTATGCAAGAAACAAATGCAGCAACCCAATGCAATAAACAAGTCGGACTTTAAACTACCGATTTCTACCGGTTTCTACCGCTCGCGCTGACTAGGGCGTCCTACAGCCAGACCTGCTCTGATACCAAGTGATATGGCACCCCGGCTCAGAGAAACCGGAACACCCCGTATTCCAACCCAAAGATCGAGGAGAAGTCTTCTGGAATACAACACTACTTAGCATAGAACAAATCAGCTCTCTATTATTACACGAATATAAATACAAGGTCTCCGATATTACAATGAATAACATCGGCACGGTGACACTACGCCATCCTCAGTGCTCTATGCAAGCAGCAGAACAACTCGAAGCAGCGGAAAACCTTCTAGCAGCGGAACAACGATGACGGTGGTGAACTCCACTCCGTAGGGACTCTGGCTAGAATGCTTATCCTAGCTCGCACGAATGGAAATCCACGGCAAACAAGCAATCAATTCCGGCATGACCTGCAAACTGGCATGACACGCCAGGTCAGTACATTGAATGTACTTGCAAGCTCACAATAACCAGAAGCATTCAAGACAAACAACAGCATGGCAATTACAGGTTAAGCAGGAATTAACATGATATCATCAGGGCCACATGACAAGAGCAACATGAACATGGTACAACTAGAACAATATGAGCATGGCATGAACATATAAATCTGACGATACTAGCATGCAACATGATGACACTATATGCACCACTTATTCTGCTCGGGTCACCTCGTAACCATCACATGCATCACTTACCAACCTCGGACATCACACAATCATCTCAGGATCAAATCAAACTTGGTATAAACAATACCGTAGTAATCATTAAATGACCACAAGGAGCTTGATCTTTACCCATGATTCTCGCACAACATCACTAATATCCAACAACTCGGTATCCTCGATACCACGGTGATCATTCACGAATCACAAACGGAACCACTCTGGGCTCAACGGGTTACCTCGTAACCAAACGGTGATCATTCATGGATCACAAACATAACCACTCTGGGCTCAATGGGTTACCTCGTAACCAAACAGTGATCATTCACGGATCACAAACGGAACCACTCTCGGCTCAACGGGTTACCTCGTAACCAAACGGTGATCATTCACGGATCACATAACCAACTTATCTCATCATCGAACCGGGGTTGTTATTAAACACATCATTAGTATTACTGTTGACCCATAGTGTGACCGACACGAACTGGGCCCTTATCCGTGGGCATGGCTATCGATAGATTTAGTATACACTCTGCAGAGGTTAGCACACTGTACCCACACCACTGAACCCATGGCCTCACACTCCCATTCGGGTGGACCAACAACGTTCCGACAAAACCGTCCTACTGCCATGACACTCTCCCGACCACTCTGACTCACTCCCCACTGGGCTAAGTCCTGGGTGGCCCCGTGCCTACAAAAGGCACCAACGACCACCGTCGTGGCAAAACGGCCACCATCGTGGCAAAAACGGTCCCAAATGGGGACAAACCGGTTACAACAACTATGGGCACACAAGTCTTATGTCCGCCAATCTGAACAGGGTAGCGCACACCCATAACCTTCCCGCGTGGGAGGCACCGACGAGAGGCACGACAATAGACCCAGTTAGGACCTTCCCATAAAGGTAAGCGTGGTTGCACTGGTCAGCTCAATATGGTGGCACCATGACTCAGCCAACAGTTGTTCAAGTTCAATTTAATCCGGTTAAACTTGAATGCAAATATGCTGAGCCATGGTAAAATAACATGATGCAATTAGAATGGTGAGCATGATATCAACATAATCATGAGGGTACAACATAACTATCCACCATATCAACAATGAATCATATCCACTGAGCATAGAATAATGGCGAGCATTAATATCACCAGTACAACACTACTCATAGCATGACATGACCATTAGCATCAACAATAAGTACCATGCAAGAACACATCGATAACATAACCGAGTAAACACATAACCAACTAACAATAAGGAACAATGCATATTAACGGAACTCGGTAACTGACGTTAGTCATGCACCGAAGAACATGACCAACCCAACATGTACTACTATCAACAATTTTGAAAGTAATACTAGCAAGTAATTCATGATAACAGAGTACAAGAAAACAAAGCATGACGGTAACCACCGATCCCTAAGCATAACCGAAATAACGACAGCAGTAGCAAAACAAGCATATAGTTATTAAAGATTCGAGTTGTAAACCAATGCTACTTCATGGCTATCATGCAAATGGTGGTTGTGGCTTGCCTGGGGATGAAGAAAACACCGGGAAGTTGTGCGGAAAGATTTGCCAGAAACACTTCTCTCTCGGAGGGGCTGTTTACGGGAAAGGGCAAAGTGCTCATTTTCAGAATGTTGTCACATGGTTAAAATTATACCAACAGAACAGGCTCGACCAAACAAAGAACTGGGCTTTGGAATCACCTCATTCGGAGTTAGGATCAAAAAGTTATGAAGTGTTTTCTGCCACGGACCTATCTGGATAGAAAAACAGAAAGCGTATTAGAAGGAAATCCGTTTTCTAGAAGTGAAAACGCCTTCTAGGCTGAACTAGAAGAGGGATACGCTTTCGATAAGCAAAGACGTAATCCAGTGGATTACGCCTCCACTTATCCAGCGTGGCAAAGGTGGGGCCGGCTTACCGAGCCACTAACGCGTGGGGCCGCGGGGTCCACGCGCGGTCAACTCCCTCCTCCCGCTCCTCCTTCTTCTGTCCCCGACGCCACGCGCAGGGCAGAGGAGGGCCACCGGTGCCGATGCTCGTCCGGGCGGCTCGGGTCGACTCCGGCGACGCCCCAGCTACCGGAATGACCAGCGCGGGGAGGCGCATTTGTCACGCCCAATATGCGACCCTATCCGAGAGGAACTCGAAGGTCCCACCAAGGATAGACCCGCATATTGAAACGCTTTTGCAAGGTGGATATCATTACATCAACATTACATAATAGATGGGGATACATACAACAGGCACAAATGCCCCATGAATACAACAATATCATACAAGAGATCAGCATCCGACTACAGATGAAACACAAACAGAAGCTCAAATGACATCCACCTTGCTAGCCCAGGCTGCCGACATGGAACCTATCCCCTGATCCAAGAAGAAGCATTGGTTCAGACCAACACTTAGAGAAGCATTGGCCCGGTGGGGGGGGGGGTTAAAATAAAGATGACCCTCGGGATGCGCGACTCCCAAGGGAAAAAGGCTAGGTGAGGCAAATGTAAAACCAAGGTTGGGCCTTGCTGGAAGAGTTTTATTCAAAGCGAACTGTCAAGGGGGTCCCATAAATCACCCAACCGCGTAAGGGACGCAAAATCAAGGAACATAACACCGGTATGACGGAAACTAGGGCGGCATGAGTGGAACAAAACACCAGGCATAAGGCCGAGCCTTCCACCCTTTACCAAGTATATAGATGCATTAATTAAATAATAGAATATTGTGATATCCCAACATAAACATAATCCAACATGGAGCAATCTTCATCTTCTCCTGCAACTAGCAGCGCTATAAGAGGGGCTGAGCAAAGCGGTAACATAGCCAACCAACGGTTTGCTAGGAAGGGTGAAAAAAGGTTAGAGGCTGACATGGCAATTTGGGAGGCTTGAAAAGCAAGTGGTAGGTAACGCATCATAGCGATAGAACGAAGCAACTACCATAGCAATGATAATAATGAGATCTAAGGTGACGGTCATCTTGCCTGAAATCCCGCTAGGAAGAAGAACGAATCCATGAAGAAGATGAAACCATGAAGACGAACCAAGCGTAGACGAACGAATCCTCAAGATCGCAACGAAACAGGAACTATCGAGAAGAAGCACACAACATGGCAAACACACCACACATGAACAAGGCATGATGCTCAACCAAGTATGATGCATGACAAGGCTACATCAAGCTACTTATGGCAAGAGATGATGCATACAAGAACAACACATGAAAGCAAGTTTAAATGAGGCCGGAAACAACATATAACAAATCCGGTAAGTCCTCATATGCAAATTTCGAAATTGGTCCAGATCTGAATAAACCTTATGTTCAAGTTGTTAAACAGCAAGTTAAGATGCACCAAGATGATCTACACGAAATTCTAGTCAAGTTAAATACAAAGTTCATTTAATTTGGAGCTACAGCCTAGAAGATACGAGCAAAGCAAGTTAAACATGGTATTGGTGCAAAATGCATACAAACATGAAGCAAACACCTCAAAACAAGGATGCAACAAGGTAACATGAATCTACATGCAATTCTAAGCAAGTTTGATATAGACCATGCTCAAAACGAAGCAACGGTGCAACACATACACTCCAAACAAGATATAACAACAATCTGTCCAAAACAGCAACTAGCCATCTTGCAAGCATCAAAACAATATGCTACAGCACCCCAATAGGAAAACAAAAGGCATGAACATGATGTACAGGTAAAGCATGACAAAACATGAACACTGAGCTATCTCCAAAAACCACTACAACATGCTCAAAAGGACATGGCAAGATTGCAAATAATAACAGTTCCACAGACAGCAGAAATTACTGGACATGGCAGAAATAACATCAGGTTGCAATGTTTAGAGCTATCAAACAACATACTACAGGAATATATCATGGCAAATGAAAGCATGGCATGATTCTACTCAAAGCATATAACAAATGTCCCTTACTGAACATGAGCCAAAAAGGCATAGAAGATATGATGGAAACCATGTAAACATAGCAAGTTTCGTAAACAGTTTCAGACAGCAGAAAAACTGAGCATGGCATAAATGGCATAAATAGAATTATGAAGGCATCTTTGCGAGCTCAAATCACTCATCACAAAGCATTTCATGGCATGTGAAGGCATCCAACAATAAGATGGCATTATTATGAAGCTAAGCATGGCAAGAGCAAGTTCATAGGGTGCATGGATCACTAGCAAAACACAGGTCAAAACTGAACTTCATTTTAATAGGCTGACAGCAACATTATTTAGCAAGTTGAGAGCAAGATAACAACAAGTTACCGCAGGCTATAAATGCAAACAAGGGCATTGATGGATAGAGCATAACATGTGTAACAAAATACCTTTAGTGAACATCTTCAGATTATGCGCAGATTGACTTCTAGAAGCAGGTTATCATGGCATCACAATGTTACAGCTACAGACTTAGCAGAAATGACTAAGTCACAGAAATCAGCAACATCATGGAGGCTACTTTGCATGCTTGTGCTAGTCACCACATAGATCACAAAAATACGAGACAAGCACCATTGTAAAGATGGCATGATGTAGTTCAAAACACATGTAGAGCTCATGCTCATAGAATGCACACACAAAATGCAATGAAAAAGACAAATCACCAAGTTCTGTAAACAGACAGCAGTTAACATCACATAGCACTCTTGCAATGATGATTAGGGAGTCAAGATGAACTAAAACAAGCATGGCACAATGCAACAAAATGAAGAGCATCTCACAATGAACATTTTGATATATCATATGCCCAAAACGGATCTATATGCATGAAGTTATGGCAGGTCAAAGTATGCAACATAACATGACAGAAAAAGGACTGGGATTTTCACCTCCGAAATCCCAGATCTAGGGTTCGGGCGCGCGAACCGAGGCAGGCGACGGCTCGCCGGAGATGGCACCGGAGAGGACGAGGGAGGGCCGGAGACGGGGCGGCGATGCCGGATCCGGGGCGTTACAGCATTCGCCTCGGCCCTTCACGCGCGCCGGAGAGAGCTGGAGGAGGCAGGGCCTCGGCCGCGGCGGACGGCCGGCGTCGGTGAAGATGGAGCCGAGGCCATGGTGCTCCGGCGGAGAAGGTGAGGGCTGTGGAGGTTTGCAGGAGCACGGGTAAGACGAGGGTAGTGGTGTGAGGGGTGGACAGGCTCGACGTTGAGCAAATTTGAGAGGTTGGCCGCGGCGGCCATGGCGGAATGAGGAAGAGTAGAGGGGCTCTGTTGCTCGGGGAAGAGGTGGGGCAGGGTCAGAGGAGTGAGGCAGGGGCGATTGTGAGCTCGGGAGGCCGCGGGGAGGCCTATATATAGGCGTGGTCGAGGAGGGGAGGCCATGGACGCGTGGCCGTGGCTCGGGTGCCGCCGGGCACGTCCCGCCGAGGCTCTGGCGACAACCAGCGAGCACGGGAGGGCGCGGGAACACGACGAGCCATTGATTCAGAGATCACGGAGGGGTAGACGACGTCGTAGAGCAGAGGAAGAGGCCGAAACGAGCTCGGGGCCAAACGGAGCACTGTGCTCCCGTGGGCGTTCGGCGGCGAGCGTCGGTGAGGAAGTGGATGGAGGGGGAGAGGGGTCCAGGGGAACGGAGACGACGAGATGATGACGCTGGACATGCTCACACGCGCGAAGGCGATGAGAGGAGAAAGTGCCGAAGCACAAATAGCGTCCTGGACGCGCCAAAGTGCACAGAGCGCGTAAAACAGCATGCCAGTTCCGCGGTCACCACTGGACAATGCATAGTGAGGACTGTAGAGGATTGCAAACTATGTCTGCGGTGAAGTTCTTCCAAGGTAAGTTGTAACTGCGGTGGTAGCTAGGTTAAAAGTGCTCTGGTTAAATGGTAAGCAACCTCTGAAGTTTAGTGCAGTAAACTTCGATGAGCACTGGTGATCAACAGGAAAGTGATTGGGCCAAATGGATTTGTCTCAGAGGTTTAGGTAAAGAAGGACTTTCATCCCGGTAACTTTGAGAAGATTTGGATCAAGATTTAATATAGTTGCTTTGCAACTGCCAAATCTGGTCAGAAACTAAATCAGGATGGTGCACCCACATGGAGAATCCACTTGAGCTGAAATTTGGCAAGGCTTATTTATTTGGTCATACAATGATGCTGTAAAAAGTTCATACCAATTGGATTTACCAAAATGGTACTTGCTTCACAAACATCTTCACTGACCAGAATCTTGGAATAATTTTGGAGAAATATTGGCTTAATGAAATGGTGCCAAATTTGGCGGAGAGATGTTATTTGGGTAGAAGCACAATCTGGTAATTTATCAGGATTTTTGAAGCAATATAAAATGCACTTGCTTCACAACCTCAAAATATTGCCAAAATCAAAGATTTGGTCCATTGCTCACATAGGTGGTGGGATGGGGCTGAAATTTGGAGGAGGGTAATTATATGAGCACATGAAGAGGCATGAAAAATTTCAACTCATTTGGATAACCCTAGCTTGCACTTCCTTCACAAAGCTTCTATTTGGACAGAAACTTTGAAAATCACTGAGGAAGATTGGCTAGGCAAATAAAGTTGAATTTTGGCATGAGTAAATTATTTGGACATAAAAGAATGCCCAACAAGTTTGGGAGAAAACAAGATTGGATAGGTGGCACTTCCTTCACAAAATGCCACTCTGGACAAAAATGAAGAATAATTATTGGAGAATTATTCTTGGGCTAGGACAGGAAAGTTTGGGCATATTTGAGCAACATATGACCCAAAGAAATTGTGAGAATTATTTGGGAATTTTTGGATGGACAAAAATATAGGTTGCTTCACAACCTTGGGCAGACAGGGTTATTCCTTTGATAGAAAAAAGGAATTTTCCCTAGAAAAAGAAATTAGGGTTTGGTAAAGGATTGAAGTGACATGATCTTGGCAAGGTTTTGAGAATGATGAGCCACTTGGGAGAGGGAATGAGGATGATTTCCTAGGTGGCAAGGCCACATAACCACTCCAAAAAGAAAAACAGAGCAAAAACCAATAAATCAAAAAGAAAAAGAAAAGGGCCAAAAACCAGGCTGTTACATAGGATGTGCAACCCTACCGCCCTGTTTTGCGCATTTTCCTCGTCAGAGGATGTGTGGCAGAGGCGCCGACCCTACCGCCGAGCCCTACGGTAGTAGGGTGTCTTATGCTACTGCCGGGGTCCCTGGTGGTAGGGTTTGGGCATTTATAAACCGCGCCGCGCCGCGCCGCCCACCCCACCCCACCCCCTTATCCCCCCACTCAGCCGCCCTTTCTTCTTCCTCTCGCCCCCTCTCTCATCTCCTCCACTCCCCCTCGGATCTTCTTCATTCCTTCACCGTTTTTGCGGATCGAGATGGCCCCGAAACGAGAAACGTAAGCTCCTCCAATCCCCCCAATTACTTTTGGTCAAATCACGCCCCTTTTTTTAGCCTAAGAATGATTTATGTTCATGTTCACGTTAAAAATAATGATGAACCCTAGTTGATATGATGAACCTAGGTGATTGCATCTAGATAATACAAGTTAGGTGATGATCCTTCGTGATGAATCATGATGAACCCTAATTGATATTTTTTGACCACATGATGAACCCTAATTCATATTTCCTAGGTTTAGATTTTTTTTGAAGGTGATGAACCCTAATTGATATTTCTAGACAATACAAGTTAGGTTTAGAATTTTTGACCATATGATGAACCCTAGGTCTAGATTTTTTTTGGAGATGATGAAACGTTGTATGATGCATCCATATGTTTAGGTACCTATCCTTCCCCGAGCACATCCCGTCTTCCATGCCGCTGCCGTACCTATACGAGTCCTTCCCCGAGCTGCTGCAGCCGGTGGGATCTATCATAGACGAGGTCCTAGAGGCGATGAGGGCAATGCGGTGGCAGGAGAGGGCAGAGTGGATCTTTGGCGATGTGAAGTGTTGGTCGCAGAGTGTGAAGGAGTGGAAGAGGGTGATTTCAGAGATGGAGGCAGATCCAACTATCTCCCGTGTCCGTCGGGAAGGAAGCATTGAAGCTGCCAAGCAGCACTCCAACTGGGAGCTGCGCAATTTGGGCCGGATGTAAGGTCATTTCCCTACTTTGTGTTTTGGATGATGATGACAACCCTTTGTTGGTATAATCTTGTGCTAAGTGCTTCAGGTTCTCGGTGATTAGGCTTGCATCGTTTAGCTATTCTCTCTGGAAGGAAAAGATCGAAGACGGTGTCTGTCTACGTGTTTATCTCTTTGGTCATAGGAAACACATACTATTAAGAGGGAATCCACATCGGAAGGAGTTGAGGAATCATTGCACATACACTTCTTCCTCACCCACCTTTGCCTTCCCTGTTTTGTGTAAGAGAGAGCTCCCTTTTTTCTCAACTGTTGTTGTGTACTTCTAGCGGTTGTACCGCTCATTCGAGCGGTTGTACCGCTGGCTCTAACCCAACCACCACCCCAGGGGTCATACCCTAGGGTCGAACAACCCAATCATGATCAAGTGGTTGTACCGCTACCCCCGGGCGCTGGTACTGCCACCGTTCTTAAACTTGACTGCGGTGTGTCATTGGCGGTTGTACCGGTCAGGTACCGCTCAACAACCTGTCTGGTTTCTATTTTGATGCGGTACTTGGGCAGTGGTGGACCGGTTGTTCCGGTTGTGCTCCGCACACTGGTACCACCGGTGCCCTTAGCGGTTCTACCGCTTAGGACTTAGCCACCCAGGGTACCAGGGCCAGGCGGTTGCACCGTTGCAGTACCGCTCGATCACCGCTCGCAGGGGTGACTCCCTACTGTTTCAAAGCGGTGGTTGAGCGGTGGCTGAGCGGTTGTTCCGGTTGTTCTCCACAACTGGTACTACTGCCTATCTGCCCGGTTGTACCGCTTCATAGGGTTTTTGCAAGTTACCCGTGAGCCCCGGTTGTACCGGGACGAGGAGCGGTTGTACCGCTGCAGTGCAGTTTTCGCAGTAACGGTTGGATTTTAGGGTTTGCTATATAAGGGTGGTTCTTCCACCTACCACACTTACCTATTGCCTCTCTCACTCCACCATTAATACCATTCAAGCTTTCTTGCCTGGTCTCTCTCTCCAGCCACTCAAACTTGTTGATTTGCTAGGGATTGAAGGAGGAGACCTAAATCTACACTTCCACCAAAGGATATTTGAATCCCCCATACTTTTTTGTGTGGATTTTGTTACCCTTGGGTGTTTGAGCACCCTAGACGGTTGAGGTCACCTCGGAGCCACATTCCATTGTGGTGAAGCTCCGTGGTTTCCTTGGGAGCCTCCAATTCGGTTGTGGAGAGAGCCCCAACCTTGTTTGTAAAGGTTCGGTCGCCGCCTTCAAGGGCACCAATAGTGGAATCACGGCATCTTGCATTGTGTGAGGGCATGAGGAGAATACGGTGGCCCTAGTGGCTTCTTGGGGAGCATTGTGCCTCCACACCGCTCCAACGGAGACGTACTTCCTCTCAAAGGGAAGGAACTTCGGTAACGCGTCCTCGTCTCCACCGGCTCCACTTTTGGTTATCTCTTACCTTTACTTGTACAAGCTTACTTATTGTTGTTTTCCTTGCTTGCTTGTATGCTTGTTGTTGTTGTTGCATCATATAGGTTGCTCACCTAGTTGCATTTCTAGACAACCTACTTTGATGCAAAGTTTAATTTGGTAAAGAAAATCTAAAAAGTGTTAGTTGCCTATTCACCCCCCTCTAGTCAACTATATCGATCCTTTCAATTGGTATCGAAGCCTCGTCTCTTTATTAAGGACTTTGCTGTCCGAAGAGTATGGTTGACACCGTAGATGATGGGGAGGAGCACTCCGTTTTGAATCCATTCTCGTCTACGGCCGATGGGGGTTCCTCGGTCTCTCGTGAGGAATTCAATGCGGCGTTGGATACATTGAAAACCTCCATGATGACCGAGGTTGAAGGCATGTTTAACAAGTTCTGAGAAGGCCTTAAATTATCCACTGCACTAATGAAAATGGGTGATCCCTCTAACAAGGTGACGGATGCTAACTCCGACAAGGGGGAAGCTACTAGTGAAAAGGTTCCTTTGTCTAGTGGTAAAAATGGTAGTGGCATCTTTGCCCATGTTGAACCTCCACTTACTTATGGAGGACCGGTTCCCTCCACTCACTTGAATCATGTTGGTCCTCCTCCTAAGATTGTGAAAAATGAGGATTTTGACTCTTGGGTCTATAGCTTTAAACGTCATTTAAATCATGTTAATACTAATCTTTGGAGAATCATTGAGCAAGGTTTCTATACACATGACCCAAGAAACTTCACCCCTAGAGAAGCCGCGGATCATCAATTCAATGAGAATGCTCTCTTCATCATCCAAGATGCAATTATATCCGAAGATATGGCGCATCTCCGACCTTTCATCATGGCCAAGGAAGCATGGAACCATGTTGTTTCCATTTACAAGGGAAGCACAAGCATTCAACGCTCCAACTTTGAAGTGGTGCAAGATGAAGCCGATGAGTTTGCAATGAATGAAGATGAAGAACCTCGTGAGCTTTATCGGAGATTAACCACTCTCGTGGTCTCACTCTGAGATCATGGGATCAAGGATACAGATGACAATTGGATCAAGCGTAAGTTCCTCAAGGCCATGATGCCTTACCACAAGGCCATGTCCTCCGTCATCCGTCAAAGGCCAGACTTCCACACCTTGTCCTCAAGTGAAGTGTTTGATGAGTTTGTGGCGATGAGGATCTTGGACAAGACCGCCGACAATGCGGTGTTGCGTTCTCAAAGAGCAAAGAAGCCCAACCTTGCCTTGAAGGCCAAGGCTAGTGTGGAAGAAGAGGATGAAGAGGAAGAAGAGGAGAGCAACCCCGAAGATACAAAATATGCTTATCATGAGCACATGGCTCTCGCTTCAAGGCAATTTTGGAGCAAGAAGAACACAAGGCCCAACTTCAACAAGAACAACTCAAGTGGCGGGAAGGGCAAGCAACATGTGAGGACTTGCTATATTGTGGCAATGTGAGCCACTTTGTTGCAGAGTGCCCATATGAGAAGAGGGAAGACAATGGTGGCAAGTTCATCCGAAAAGACAAGGCCAAGTCCTTCCCCAACAAGAACAACTTCACCTAGAAGACTCCTCCCAAGGGGGGTTGGTGGCACAAGAAGAGTACAATGAGGATGATGATGATGAAGACGGTGAGTCGGTTGCCATGGCCTCCATTGCCATTGCGACAACTCCATGGGTGTCCCTCTTCGACTCACCCAATGAGAACATCACCGCCAAGTCCCTCATGGCTAAAGCCACCAACAAGATAACCCCCAACATCAAAACTACCATCATTACTAATCCTTACTTGATGGATTGCATTGATGAAAGTGAGGGGTCTAATGAGGAAGAAAATGAATTTGAGTCTTTTATGAGTAAGCTCAAGGGTAAATCCAAGAAGCACTTTGTTCCTCTCTTAGAAAAACTTGGTGAAGCCAATGACATGATCGAGGCTCACGAAGAAACCATCTCTAAGATGGAAGGGCATAGTCATGACTATGCTGATGAGATATCGGATCTCTCTAACGCGCTTGAGGAAGAGCGTGGTCATCGTTTGGCTCTTGAGGAGTCACACAACGATGATCATGCTAAATTAAAGAAAGATCTTGATCATGCTCTTGTTGTATCTCGTGTGCTCAATTCCGAAAAGGCAAAACTTGGGGTTGATGTTGCTAGACTCAAGGAGGAGTTTGATATACTTGACAAGGCTCACAAGGCCTTGAAGGGTACTCATGCTAGCCTTAAAGAGTCTCATGATCAACTCCAAGCGAAGCTAACCAAGGAGAAAGCCACATTTCCTCATATGGTGTTAATTGATAATGCAAATGCTACTAACCCATGTTGTGAGCATGTGCATCTTGTGGAGGAGAATGCAAAGTTGAAGGAGCAACTTGAGAAAGGCCTTGTGTCTTGCATACAAGGTGAGAAAAATCTCAACAACCTTTTGAGCAATCAAAAGGAAGTTGTGGCCAAGGAGGGGATTGGGTTTGCACGCAAGTCCAAGAACAAGAAAGAATGACAAGGCCAAGCGACCTCCTCCTCTCAAGGAAACTTTTGTGAAAGAGGGAGAGGATGCTTCTAAGGAGAAGAATAACAATGTGACGGGTGGTGGTGTCAAGAAGGGCAATGCCACCCCTTCCAACAAAGCCGGCGACTTTAATCCTTCTTATGTGTTATGCCATGCTAGTGATGGGCATGTTCATGCTAAATTTGTTGGTTCTCCTTATGAGTAAATTGAATGGTCTATCTGGGTTCCTAAGACCCTTGTTACTAACATCAAAGGACCCATTACACAATGGGTACCTAAAACCAAGCATTGATCTCTTGTAGGTGTTTGCTTCCGGTGGGGGATCATGGTTGCTCGATAGTGGAGCCACAAATCATATGACCGAAAGCAAGGACTTGGTGGTGGACGTGCACAAGATTCCATCTATGCCCACCAATGTCGAGTGGGGTGATGCCTCGTCTTCTAAGGTATTGGGTCTTGGCAAGGTTGTCATTTCTCTTGATCTCACGATCGAGAAGGTCATGCTTTTTGAGTCCCTTGCATACAATCTACTTTCCATTCGTCAAGTTGCACCCATGGGCTTTGCCACTTTCTTTGATATTGATACCGTGGCCCTCTTGTGGAGCAAGACTCTTAAATTAGCCTTTGTTGGGCATGTCGAGAATGGTCTTTATGTGATTAACTTTTCGGAGCGACCTACTAAGACCGCGACATGCCTAATGGATAAAGTTGACGTGGGGTGGCTTTGGCATCGCCGTTTAGCACATGTCAATATGATATCTTTGCAAAGTCTTCTCAAGGGGGACCATGTCCGTGGACTAACAAATGTTAGTTTTGCCAAAGATCGTGCTTGCAGTGCTTGTATCGAAGGAAAGCTACATGAGAAGGCTCACCCTCCCACGACTATCATCTACTCGAAGAGGCCTTTGGAGCTCCTTCACTTGGATCTCTTTGGGCCTCCATCCTTTGATAGTCTTGGGGGTAGAAAGTATTGCTTGGTGATTGTGGATGATTATTCAAGATACACTTGGGTATATTTCTTCAAGAGGAAGAGTGAGACCCAACAAACCGTCATTGACTTTGCAAATGAAGCTCAACACCAACACAATGCAAATATCTTGATGATAAGAAGTGACAACGGCACCGAGTTCAAGAACTACACCTTGGATGAGTTTCTTAGTGATGAGGGGATCAAGCATCAATATTCCGCACAATACACCCCTCAACAAAATGGTGTAGCAGAGAGGAAGAACTGGACGTTGATGGATGCGGCAAGGACCATGATGGCGGATTTCAATTCTCCATACAACTTTCGTGCCAAAGCCATCAACACCGTGTGTCATGCATCCAATCGGCTCTACCTCCGCAAAGGCTTGAACAAGACTCCATATGAGATACTCACCGGTAACAAGCCCAACCTCAAGTACTTCCGGGTGTTCGGGTGTAAGTGCTTCATTCTCAAGAAAGGTGTTTGGTTGTCTAAATTTGAGGCTAGAGCTCATGAGGGCATATTTGTTGGTTATGCTACAAACTCTCATGCTTACCATGTCCTCAATAAGTCCACGAGACTTATTGAGGAGACGTGTAATGTGGAGTTTGATGAGAATAACGGCTCCCAAGTGGAGCAAAGTGGTACTTGTGATGTAGGTGATGAAATTCCTCCCCAAGCCATAAGAATAATGGGTTTTGGTCATATCCTACCCATTGAGGAACCCCTTGTGGCCGAAGGAGAAGGACAATGTTCCACTCAAGTGGAACCATCACCAACCCAAGACCCACTCGCTTCCGTAGAACAAAGTGAAGGCCCTCCACCGTATGAACAAGACCAAGGGCAAGATCAACCTCAAGATGGTGGTGAACCACCAAGTGATACCCAAGGTCAAGTTCTCACCACCGAGCAAGTTCAAGATCAAGAGCAAGCTCAAGATGAAGAACAAGCTCAAGACAACGCTCAAGATGATCAAGTTTCCGCTCCTCAACTCACTCCTGAGGAGGAATTGGAGCGTCGTGCCGCTAAGATTGCATCCAAGCTCACTACCAAAGATCATCTCATGAAGAATGTGCCTGGAAGTTTAAGAAAGGGGATAAGCACTCGTAGACAATTAGCAAACTATTGTGAACATCACACATTTTTTTCTTGTGTTGAACCCCAAAAGGTCTATGAAGCGCTCGAGGATCCGGACTGGCTTAATGCCATGCATGAAGAACTCAACAACTTCGAGCACAACAAGGTGTGGAGATTGGTGCCAAGGCCAACAGAGAACAATAATGTCATTGGAACCAAGTGGATATTCAAGAACAAGCAAGATGCTCATGGAATTATCATTCGGAACAAGGCTCATTTGGTAGTACAAGGCTACTCCCAAGTCGAGGGTATCGACTACGGTGAAACCTTTGCTCCCGTTGATCGCCTTGAATCTATTCGTTTGTTGATTGCTTATGCTTCTCATCATAACTTCAAGTTGCAACAAATGGATGTGAAGAGTGATTTTCTTAATGGTCCTATTAATGAGTTGGTGTATGTCAAACAACCCCGGGGGTTCGAGGATCCCTATTTCCCCGATCATGTGTACCAACTCGATAAGCCACTTTATGGCCTTAAACAAGCCCACGTGCATGGTATGACCACCTTACTGAGTTATTGCAAGATCGTGGGTTTGAAATTGGGAAAATCGACCCCACTCTTTTTACTAAGAAGGTTAGTGAGGAGTTGTTTGTGTGCCAACTATATGTTGATGATATTATCTTTGGTTCCCCTAATAAAGCTTTCAATGAGGAGTTTGCCGCTCTCATGACCTCAAAGTCAAGCAATGAGATGTCCATGATGGGAGAGTTGAAGTTCTTTCTTGGGTTCGAAGTCAAGCAAAGAAGAGAAGGAACCTTCATCAACCAAGCCAAATACACTCAAGACATGCTCAAGAGATTCAAGCTAAGTGATGTCAAGCCGGCTTCCACTCCAATGCCCGTCAAATGCCAACTTGACATAGATCCCAATGGTAAAGCGGTGGATCAAAAGGTATATCGCTCCATGATTGGCTCCTTGCTTGACCTTTGTGCATCTAGACCGGATATCATGTTGAGTGTGGGAATTTGTCCACGGTTTCAAGCCGCACCTAAGGAAAGCCACTTTGTGGCGGTCAAGCGAATCTTTCGATATCTGGATCATACCCCAAACTTTGGCTTATGGTACCCAAGAGGAGCTAACTTCAACCTTGTGGGCTTTTCGGATTCGGATTGGGCGGGAGAAAAAGTGGATAGGAAGTCAACTTTCGGAGGGTGCCAATTCCTTGGTTGCTCTTTGGTGAGTTGTTCTTCTAAGAAGCAAAGTTGTGTGTCTCTCTTGTTCACCGAAGCGGAGTATGTGGCCACCGGTAGTTGTTGTGCACAACTTCTATGGATGAGGCAAACTTTAAAGGATTATGGTGTCACTTGTGACAAAGTGCCTCTTTGGTGTGACAATGAAAGTGCCATCAAGATTTCTCTCAACCCGGTGCAACACTTCAAGACAAAGTATATTGATATTCGGTATCACTTCATCCGGGATCACATTAGGCGAGGGGAGATCAAGCTCAACTACGTCAACACTCATGATAACCTTGCAGATATCTTCACGAAGCCATCGGATGAAGCAAGATTTCGCGAGTTAAGGCATGAGCTAAATGTCATTGATTCGAGCAATGTGGCTTGAACCTTTGCACACCCCACCATACTCTTCGTGATGTCTTGTCCTAGGTGTAGGCATGGACATAGGGGGAGTATTATTCTCTCAAT
>NC_057814.1:123843872-123848260 GCF_018294505.1 Triticum aestivum | reverse complement strand
GAAGTCTTTCACATTAGCCATTTTTTATGGTACTTGTGCTTTAAAGATGAGTTTTGGTCATGGGCCCAAGGTTAAAATCTTCGCGGTGCCATACCTTTACAGTCAAACATAGGTGGCCTCGGCCACCGCCCTTCCTTTTGAAGGGAAGTTGGAGTTGGTTTCTTTGGGTCTTTTTCGCTCTTGCTTAGTCTTGTGTTAGGTCCTAGGTGTTGTGATCTCCAAGTTGGGTTTTTCTCGTTGGTTGCTTTTTGTTCTCTTGGAGATCATCACACCATATTCTAGTGTCGTGCGCCATCCCAAGCCTTTCTCCATCTCTTAAAACATCCAATCCAATTGCACACATTTTTGATCTTGGTTCGGGTAATGGTGACTGGGCGGTACAACCGGTGGCACGAGCGGTTCAACCGCTGGTGCACTCAGTTTGTACCATCCCAGGAGGACTCCAAGGGGCATCTGAGCGGTTTCACCGCTCGACCCCAGGTGGTGCTTCAGGCCGGTACTACCGGTTGGTTACAGGCGGTACTACCGCTGCCTTCCAGGCAACGGAAGTACCGCCCGCAACCACTGGCACGTACCAGGAAGCGGTACAACTGCTCCTTGGAGTGGTACAACCGCTTCGCGTCTGCGGGCATATAAATAGGGTCGGGGCCGAAGGGTTTTCTTTTCCCTTCATCCCCTTTCCTCCTCCATCTCCTGCCCTAGCCGCTGGTCGCCATTGCCCCTGATTCGGAGTGCTCGTCGCGCTCCAGATCCGTGGGCTCTCCGTGGATCCGCTCTGTGGAGGCCCCCTCCTTCCCGATCTCTTCCCATGGATGCCGTTAATGCCTCGTTTCCTTTGTTCTAGGGTTCCTTTCCCTTCTTCTAGGGAATTACTTGACATTCCGCGTTTATTGTTCAAACTATTGGGTGGAAGAGATCTATATATGCCTCCTGCTTGGTTGCATTTCTTAGAAGTTAGCATATTGTTAGGTTGATTCAAAACTCGTGGGTAGTCCTTCTCCAACTGGTAGTGCTGCTTTCCCAGCGGTTCTACCGCCTCACGGGGCGGTACAACCGCTGGAGCGGTACTACCGGTCGTAGAACTGGTACAACCGCAGTGTCTGAACCACGTGTGTGCAATCCTCTCATATTTACTGGGTTTCTTGTGTTTTTCTCGTGTGTGTGTGTGTGTGTATGCAGGTGGCTCTGGTTCTCGCTCTGCTCCTCGTAGCAAGATCAAGAAGAGGGCTAGGAGATGCAAGCACCCGGTTGAGTCTGATGGAGAAGAAGAGGTTGTGATTCCCACCAAGCCCACTCGTTGTGAGAAGTCTGCCGCTGCCAAGCAACGTGTGGTTATACCCTTGCACCGGTGGAAAGCCAAGGATTGGGAAGCCTACCGTACAAAAAATCCATACGAGGTTCCCATTGCGCCTCGTTGGACCACCGTTCAGTTCCAGAATGAGATGCAAGTGCGGATTGTTCATGAACTCTTTGAGCACAACAAGAATAGGTATGCCAAGTAGTGGACCATTGATCTTGACCATTGGAGGAGCAACTTGGAGTATTTTGGTGAGGCTTTGGCTCTCTGTGAGGAGTTTGATCTAGTCAAGCTCATGACAGTCAACTGTGATTTTGATGTTCAGCTTATCCATCAGTTTTGTGCCACTGTTCATTTTGGAGAAGATGACGCTCGCACTCTCACGTTCATGTGCCATGATGAGCTCTTTCAAGTACCCTGGAGGGCGTTCTGCAATGCTATTGGGTATGATGTGTCGTGGTATTCTCGCGGGGGGCTTGCGAGTCGACAGATGCCACAAGGGCTTAGTGTGAGGGTAAGACTGCTGATGATAGGACCGGGAGCGGGTATGCGAGTAGCACGCGCTAGTTTACCCAGGTTCGGGGCTCTCCGGAGAGATAATACCCCTACTCTTGCATGTCTGAGTATATATATCTGGGTGTACATCGGGCAGTACAAAGTGCTCCTGGAGCTGTATCTGGGATCAGTGCACGGGCATCTGACTCTGTATATGTGTAGGGCCGGAGTGAGCATGCATGCTCTTGTGGCCAGGCATGGCCGTGGTGGAGTGTGTGGCCGTGGGCGTCCATCCCCTGGATGGATGGATGTGTGCCTTTATATAGGCATGGCTAGCTTACTTCCTAAGCTATGTAGTGGCATGGACAAGTGGGCATGGGGGCATGGTGTGGGTGTCATGCTTGTCTCCTGGGTCACTTCATGAATAGTGCCCAGGGACAAGTGCCACTGTACATGATGGTGCCGCGGTACAGCTGTCTCGTCCGCGGTATGGCCGTCTCGTCGGGGTCTTGTCGGTGTCGGGTCGAGCTGCAGTCGGCAGCCGGTTGGTTGGCGCAGTCGGCAGCCGACAGCCGGCCGCGTGGAGCAGTCGGACAGGGAGCCAGCCGGAGCGGCCAGGCAGTCGGACTGAGGGGCTTTGCTAGCCCTGATGTCTTGAATTATTGTCTCGCCGTCTTCGGGGTACCCGTGGTCAATTACTCTGTCAGTAGCCTCCAAGCCTCCGAGCAACTTGGCAAAGTTGGGCGGAGGTTTTTTGGCGGGTGTTGATGTAGAAAATGTCGATGACGGCCGGCTGTAGGTCGCAGCCTTCGTAGCTTCCTTCGGGCGGGGACGCGCCAGCGCATCCGCTGGGTGTAGCCTCCGAGCCTCCGTGCAACTTGGAAAAGTTGGGCGGAGGCTTTTCGTGGTTGTTGGTGCAGACGATGGCGTCATGGGTGTCGGGCGCGGACACGAAGTCGCGGGATCCGCCGACTGGTGGTGTCGGGTGCGGACGCGGGGGTCCGCCGATTGATGCTGTTGCTGACAGCCGGCTGCGGGCTGCAGCCGGCGCGTCTTGCTTCCAGTGGGGGCGCGCCAGCTCACCCACTGGGTGTAGCCTCTGAGCCTCCGAGCGAGGAGGGGGGTTCCCCACGAAAATGATCATGCAAAAGACAAAGTTAGTCCGCGCAGATATATCAAATGTTTGCTTTTAGCACTGCAAGTTTTATGCAGAGGGTGCCGACTCGGTTTCGTCCGAGCCCCCATCAATCTTTTTCGTGTTCCCTCCACTCTTTGCCTTGTGCTCTCGCTTGCCGGACAGCCACTCTGCGGTCTGTGGCTGAGAGTGGGCCGCGGAGTGGAGTGTACAGTACTCAGACTCTGGGAGCAGATTTAACCGAGCAGATACTCGTAAAAGAAACGACCGGGTCGCCCGAACCGTTTTTTCTTCCCGGACGTTTTTCGCGTGGGTGGCCTCCAGCGTTCACTCTTGCTAGCCGGACAGCCGCTCTGCGGTCTGTGACTAAGAGTGAGCCTTTGGAACCGTGCACGCTACTAAGCCGTCTGCGGGAACAAACGTCTCAGGCCAAGCGGCCAGCCTCCGGGCCAACTCTGGCTGGCGCTGGGGCGAACAGTGATGCAACTGTAATAAAAGCGGAGGTGGTCCCTGAGCGTCGCTCGGGATTATCCGTGTTTGTGTGGTGCAAAAATAAGCGGGTGAGGAGCTCACATTGCTTTTCGTGCAGTCGGGGTGGAGATGATCTCCGGTAGACGACACGATCCTCCGGGTGCTCGAGGGACCCCGCAGCCGGTTGGGCCCAACCGGCCAGGCGGCAGAGCGGGAGGCAGCCGGGTCGGCCCCCCAGTTGGCCGGGTGCCGAAGCACGCAGGCGAAGTATGGCATTGTCGAGCGGAGTCGGGTGCGTCCGGCCGCCTCACGGACGGGGCGGACAGCAGGTCAGGGCGCAACCAGCCAGTTGGGCGCTCCGCCAGTGCAGTCGGCAGCCGGACAGGCCGTGCATGGGCGCACGTACAGCCAGAGCAGTCGGCAACCGGCCAGGAAGTGCATGCGGCTGTCTGGCCAACCGGCCCACTTTCTCCCCTTTTTTTCAGTCAGCCGGCTGGGCACCCGGCCTGACTTTTCTCCAGCCGGCTAGCGGGCAGTCGGGCTCTTCTTTTCTTCTCTTTCTGTCCGACTCCGGCTCCACGTGGGGAGCCGGACCTTTTTTTCTTTTGCTTCTTTTCTTCAGTCGAGCAGCCAGCCTCTTCTAGCCGGCCCCCCTTCTCTGTCTTCTGGGCAGCCGGCCAGCGAAGGCCACGGCCGAGGCGGGAGGCGGCCATCGCAGGAGCTAGTCGGCGCGGAGCGCAGCCGGCCTCCGACTGGCGCGACGCAGCCAGCCACGAGGCGCGCAGGCGGAGGATTCCGCGAGGCGGGGTAGGCAACAGGCGCGGGAGCAGGCGGCCGGGTGCGCGGACGAGACGGCAGGGCCGGCACCGGGGCGCGAGCCGGCACGGGCACTCGGCCGAGTACCGGAGGCGGCTCGGTGCAGAGCAGCCCGGGGCAGAGGGTGGGCACGGCGCGGGGGAACCCGTCGGCTGCCGCTCGGGCGGAGGAGCC